>NW_023412145.1:0-19796 GCF_903995425.1 Onychomys torridus
CAGCTGCAGGGCTGCCTGTGATCTCAATGTCCCCATTAGTATCAGGCATAGCAGCTGCCAGGGGTGAAGCAGCCATCTCCGTTTTATTTTTGGTTTTTTGGCAGAGCAGCCACAGTGGCTCCAGACTCATTATCAGGAGTAGGGCAGGAGGTGTATGAGAGAAAATCCTCCGCAAGGGCTAATAAATGTGAAACACGCCTGTCTCCCTCTGCCTCTTTTAAAATATCTCTGATCACACCACAAAAACTAAAGAAAGCATCAGGAATATTTTCTCCCTGTTTAAGTAATTTGTTGATGTCTTTTCCAACCTTATTCCAAGTTAGTGGGTGAATCCTTGGGCCATTAACTACCAGCCAAGGGCACTTCTCCCCCACAAAACAGAAGAATTTTATCAGATCCCTTTTCTTAACTCTTAGTCCTCTCTCCCTGATATTGCCCTTCATTTCCTTAATAAAAAGAACCTCTTTTGATAATCCTTTGCCCAGGGCTATGGGACAACTGTGCTTACCTCCAGACTCTCCCAGTTTGCACGAGTGATGCAGTCTGGGCGTCTCTACCTTGCGTCTCTACATTGCATTGTCCGGAGCTCCGTCTATCCGTAGTCCACTAGGCCACCTTGCCTCGGGCCCCACGATGAGGCACCACTTGACCCGTCCTGCAGGCCAGGTTAATAGGTCAGACCCGAGGAGGCACCCCCTGAAAGACCAATGGGGGTGAGAGAGGAAGGAGACCAGGCACATAAAGAAAGACAGATTCAGTCTGAGTCACGTCAAGGTCTCATTTATTGCAAAGTAAAGCAAGCTTATATATTGGTGGATATGAGGGGGAGGGAGGGAGATGAAAAATTCTTAGAAGAGGGTCAGGATGAGGTCTCTTTGGTCCAGTGATTGAACAACCGATCAATCAATTAGAAAAGGGTTAGGGAGAGGTCTCTTTGGTCCAATGCTTTGAACAACTGATCAATCAAACATACGCCAGGAAGTTTAATCTAAAAGTACACTTTGTGGTTTTTCCAGGAATGATTGTTTTTGCAATTCAATGGGTGCAGTTATGCCAGATCATCCAAGCAAGAGAAGTCAAGGCACAGCTATCCAATTTTTGGTTCCCAACAATCAGTAATTCCAGCACTTGAAAAGCAGATGATGTATAACTTCCCTGAGTTCCTGGCCATCCACAACTACACAATTAAACCAAGTTTCTAATAACAAAAATCTGACCAAACAAACAAATATTTAAACAAACATCCTAAAACTCTAAGAAGTGATTTGTACAATAATGTCTGGAATTATGTACATGGGTGTTTGAAATTTTTCACTACATTGGACATTTCTGTCACTGACTGAGAATTATTAAAATCTAGACCCTGAAAAGGGATCTAATATATTAAGCCTCCCCAGATTCAAAAATTTGAACTGATGCATCAGGAATCCTGAAGGCATTTCTTATGTGTGTGTCACTGTTGTGTATGCATAGGAAAGCCAGATTTCAACATCAGAGACCTTACTCTAGCATTCTGCCAACTCAGTTTGTAGACACAGTGCCTTAATGGGGTGTACTAGCAAATTTGGAAAGACAGGTAACTTCTTTGATTTCCAGTTTCTGCATCCCATGCATTGGAATCACAGGCTAGTGTCTCAAGCCATATTTTTAAGTATGTGCTGAGGTTCCAACTCAGCTCTCATGATTACATTGTAAGCACCTCCCTGACTGAACCATTTCTAAGACCCAGGATATCTCCACAAACAGCTGGGGATCTGCCAGAGGGTGGGCAAGAGCCCAGAGCCAGGGCAGGGCTCCTGAGGAGGCAGCCTAAGCCTAAGCATCTTCCCCCAAGGCCGGGAGCAGGCCTCCAAGGCAGTGGGGCTAAAGGGCTTGGGGCGCGGCTGCCAGGGGCCTGGGGCTCCTGGAGAAGATGAATGCCCTCTTGGACCAGAAGGAGGAGCAGGAGAGTCTACGGGAGGCAGCGGCCTTGGGGGACATTCGGGAGGTGCAAATACTGGTGGAGAGCTGGGTGACTGTGAATTCCCAAAATAAGGTCAACTGCTGGACCTGTTTACACTGGGCATATAATCAAACCATACCCAGGTGGTTTCCTACCTGCTACAATCAGGGGCTAACAGAGAGAGAGATTCTTACAAGAAAAGGAGAAATGTCCGTGCAATTAACATCAAGGAGAGAGATCAGGAAGATTACTGGAGTGGAGGAAGCTGATGACAATGATAAGCTCCCCCAGCTGAAGATGGAGTCCAAAATGCCCTTTGTTCCCAACTATTTGGCCAACGCAGCCTTCCCTTTTATCTATACCCCTGCAGCAAAAGACTCCACCCAGTTGCAGAATGGGGGCCCCTCCACACCTCCAGCGTCACCCCCTGCAGATGGCTCACCTCCATTGCTGCCCCCCACAGAACCTCCTCTGCTAGGTAACCCTAATTAAGCAAGTGGAACTCTTCTATAATAAAGACTTCAAGTCATTGAAGTAAGAAATTGAAGAAGGTATCAAAAGGTCAAAAGATCTCACATGCTCATGAATCATAAGTATTAATATAGTAAACATTGACAGCTTACAGAAGCAATCTACAAATTTAAATTAATCCCCATAAAAATTTGGACACAATTATTTCCAGATCTAAAAAGGAAAATTCTAAGTATCATTGAAAATATAGAAAATTCATGATAACTAAAACAGCTTTGAAGAGTAAATAATGAAGTCATGCTATGCAATGTCTTTCTGTATGCTGTGAATATGTGTTGCTCTGATTGGTTGATAAATAAAATGCTGATTGGCCAGTAGCCAGGAAGGAAGTGTATGTAGGGTGAGGAAAAGAGGAGAATTCTGGGAAGAAGAAGGCTGAGTAAGCAGAAGCCATTTTTGTCATCCAGGGAGCAGCATGTAATGGCACAGAGGTAAAGAAATGGCAACATACAGATGAACAGAAATGGGCTGCATTTAAGTGTAAAAGCTAGTCAGTAGTAAGCCTGAGCTAATGGCCAAGCAGTTTTAGTTAATATAAGTTTCTGAGTGATTATTTTATCAGTGGGCCACAGCACTAGAGGAAGCCAGGCAGGACCGGAGAAAAGCAGTAGGATGCCGATTCGGTGCTAGTGTAAGAGGATTGATAGTCATGACTTGTTTTCCAGAAAAAAAAACATTATGTTGATCAGATATACAAAGAGTGAATGTATGGCATCCCTGTGTAAACATAAAATAGATGAACAATGTTGGGGAGGTAGTAATACCCTTAATCTCTGAACTCAGGTCCTGGAACAGGTAAATCCCTGTGCATATGAGGCCAGTCTGCTCTAGAGCAAAGTATCATTCAAAAGCATATCATCCATTCCCCACTATGGCCTATGTAATCATTGATCCAATCCATACATACAGGTGAATAGTGATATATATCTTTAACAAATACATCTCTGGTATTTGCATTACTTTAAAAATAAATCTCTAAAGGAAAGATTTTACATCTGCATTAAATAAACCAGAAAAATAAAAGAACAAGGCAAAATGGATATGAGGGTATACGTTAAATAGATTGCCCACTGATTATGAAAATTTTAAGCACAAGATCCACATGTTGTGCAAACAATTATGTGTTCATAGGACATTATTTGACTGCCTTAGCCTATTTAGTGAATATCATAAGAAAATAGCATAGTCTCATGTATTCACACATCACATGTATTTTTCATATTGCTTTATAATTCCAAAATGAAGTCATGATTAGGATTGCTGTTTGGTCAAAGCCTGGGTCTTTGTCTTTATCTGCTATGTAAGCAATCCCAATGCAGAAATGGAAACTACTCTTGTGGAAGATGCCACTCTTGTGGCTCATGCTGTTTATGAGAGATGAACCCTTGCCAATTTAAAAGCTTTTGTAAGCTTCCACCTTCTTATGTCATTCCAACCTCACAGCACAGGTTAGTTGATACAATATTTGGGGGTGGCTGGGAATACCATCCAGTTCAGGTTCATCTTTCTATTGACTCCAAAGGGTTATCTGTAGATCTCTGTCCATAATAAACACCATACCCTTTTACAGAACACCAACTGAAAAGAAACACTTACCACTGGCCTTGGCTTTTTCCCTGGATGAAGTCAATAAGAACCCTGATATTTTGCCAAATATGTCACTTTTATTTCAATTCTCCAAAGATACTTGTATGACTATGTCAGAATTATACAGTCTCATGACTTTATTTAAAGAAAATCAAGATTTTCACCCTAATTATAACTGTAATGAACATGCTACATGTTTAATGGTGCTGACAGGACCAAACTGGGAAACATCTGCGATGGTTGGGACATCTCTGGATGCCTACAAAACTCAACAGGTGAGACATTTGTGGTGTGGGTTTGCAAGAAATGGTGACTCTGTTGGTACCACTCCCAGATGCTAGGAAAAGTATGAGGAGGGTACTAGCCTCACACTATGTCAAACAATGTGGTTCAGGGGTACTATTCAGAGATTTCAAGGGGCCTCATTTCCTTTTTCTTTGTAATTGAGACTAGGAAAGAAGTAAGAATTATGAGATTTTTATAGAATTCTTTGCAGAAAGTTTGTTTACAAGTTTTTTTAGGAGTGCATGCTACTTCATGGTGCCTCCTGTGTCCTAGGTCCTCCAGCTTACCTATGGACCTTTCCATACCATCCTGAGTGATCACGAGCAATTTTCCTATCTGTATCAGATGGCCCCCAAGGACACAGCTTTACCCCTGGCCATGGTTTCTTTGATGCTTCACTTCAACTGGAACTTCATTGGACTGGCCATCTCAGACAATGATCAGGGTACCCAATTTCTATCACATTTGAGAATAGAGATGGAAAAAATTACAGTCTGCTTTGCCTTTGTGAGCATGATCCCAGTCAAGATGGATTTATACATGTCAAGAGCCGAAGTGTATTATAACCAAGTGATGACATCATCCACAAATGTAGTTATCATTTATGGTGACACAGACAGTACTCTAGCTTTGAACTTTAGAATGTTGGAAACTCTAGATAAACAGAGAATATGGATCACCACCTCACAGTGGGATGTCAGTACAAGTAACAGAGACTCCACAATTGGGTCATCCTATGGGACACTAGCTTTTGCACACCACCATTCTGAGATTTCTGGCTTTAAAAATTTTGTCCATACACTGAACCATCTTAAATGCTCAGATGAATACCTCACTAGGCTGGGATGGATGAACTTTCACTGTGAAATCTCTGCTTCTAAGTGTGAGACACTGAAGAATTTTTCATTCAATGCCTCATTGCAATGGCTAATGGGACAGACTTTCGACATGGCTTTTAGTGATGACAGTTATGACATATATAATGCTGTGTACACTGTGGCTCATGCTGTTCATGAGATGCTTCTTCAGCAAGTGGATGAAGGGAGAGGACACTGTGATAACTGCTTGAAGGTAGTGTTTCTTCTATTGGGTGAAATGCTGTGTCATCAATATCATCCTCTGAAAGTCTGTCAGATGCCCTGATTTACTTTATAAATATTATAAGTATTTACTAAAACATTTCCAGGAGAAGAAGAAGGCCCCAGTTCATCAATTGTGAAATATGTGGTAATCAGTGTATCAGATGTTTTTTAAAGTATTCTCAATAGATTCTGCCCCATTGTGGCTCTGGGGAACTTCTTTGGTACTTTGAGAGTAATTTCACAGGAAACAGTGCTATAATTCATTTTAGAACATACACTTGTATACATGTGTTTGAATGGATTGTTCTCATTGTGGATAGGAGTATGTTTCAGTGTATCTGTGTGTATATCTGTGTTTCTGTGTCACCTCCTTCCAGACTGAGCAAAGAGTCCCTGTGTAAGCCCAAGGTTTCAATCAGCCAACTCAGGCACTAAGGACAGATCCTGTTCCCACAGACTGGGTGCCTCCCAAACACATCAAGCTATTCAATTGTCTGACTTATCCAGAGGGCCTTATCCAGCTGGAGGCTCCACAGCCTTTGGTTCATAATTCATGTGCTTCCATTCATTAAGATTTTTGTCCCTGTGCTTTTTGCAATCTTGAATTCAACATTCACACTCTTGCAGACCCTCCTCATTCTTGACAGTTGGACACCTGGAGCTCCATCTGGTGCCGGGCTGAGGATCTCTGCATCCACTTCCATCAGTTATTGGATGAGAGTTCCAAGACGACTGTTAGGGTGTTTAGTCATCTGATCACCAGACTAGATCAGATCAGGCTTTCTCTAGACCGTTGACAGCAGACTACAGTGGATATATCATTGTGGATTTCTGGGGACCTCTCGAGCACTCTGCCTATTCCTGTTCTCATGTGGTGTTCATTTATCATGGTCTGTTATTCCTCATTCTCCCTTTCTGTTCTTGATCCACCTGGGATCTCCTGGTCCCCTAAGCTTTCTTTCCCTCAAATCTTGCCCTTCATTACTCCCACTGTCGTCCAGGTTGTTCATGTAGATATCATCCATCTCTCTGTCATTGGGTGATCCTTGGGTCTTTCCTAGGGTCCTATTTTCTAGGTAGCCTCCCTGGAGTTGTTTAGCAGTCTAGTCATCTTTGTTTTACATCTAGTATCCTCCTATGAGTGAATACATACTGTGTTTGTCCTTCTGAGTCTGGGTTACCTCACTCAGGATGATTTTTTTTTTTGATCTATCCATTTGCCTGCAATCCTCATGATGTCATTCTTTCTCTGCTGAGTAGTACTCCATTGTGTATATGTACCATATTTTCTTTATCCATTCTTCAGTTGAAGGGCATCTTGGTTGTTTCCAGGTTCTGGCTACTACAAACAAAGCTGATACGAACATAGGTGAGCAAATTGCACATTTTTTGGCTTCCCTGTCAAAAATTATATGTTGACAGGTGGGTGGGTTAATGTCAGGGTCTTCAATTCGATTCCATTGGTCCTTGTGTCGGTTTTTATTCCAGTACCAAGCTGTTTTTATTACAGTAGCTCTATAGTAGAGCTTGAGTTCAGGGATAGTGATGCCTCCAGAGGTTGTTTTATTGTACAGGATTCTTTTGGCTATCCTGGGTTTTTTGTTTTTCCATATGAAGTTGAGTATTATTCTTTCCAGATCTGTGAAGAATTGTGTTGGTAATTTGATGGGAATTGCATTGAATCTGTACATTGCTTTTGGTAAGATTGCCATTTTTACTATGTTAATCCTGCCTATCCATGAGCATGGGAGATCTTTCCATTTGCTGATATCTTCTTCAAATTCTTTTTTCAGGGACTTAAATTTCTTGTCATATAGGTCCTTCACATGCTTAGTTAGCATAACCCCAAGGTATTTTATATCATTTGGGGCTATGGTAAAGGGTGATGAATCCTGATTTCCTTCTCAGCCTGTTTGTCAAATGTATATAGAAGGGCTACTGACTTTTTTGAATTAATCTTGTATCCTGCAATGTTGCTGAAGGTTTTTTTTTAGCTGTATCAGTTCCTTGGTTGAATTTATCGGGTCACTCATGTATACTAACATGTCATGTGCAAATAGGGAGAGCTTGACTTCTTCCTTTCCAATTTGTATCCCCTTAACCTCTTTATGTTCTCTTATAGCTCTGGCTAGAACTTCAAGTACTATATTGAATAAGAATGGGGAGAGGGGACAGCCTTGCCTTGTTCCTGATTTTACTGGTATTGCTTTGAGTTTCTCTCCATTTAATTTGATGTTGGCTGTTGGCTTGCTTTAGATTGCCTTTATTATGTTTAGGTATGTTCCCTGTATATATGATCCACCCAAGCCCTTTATCACAAAGGGGTGTTGGATTGTGTCAAATGCCTTTTCTGTGTCTAGTGAGAGGATCATGTGTTTTTTTTTCTTTGAGTCTGTTTATATGGTGTATTACATTGATAGACTTTCTTACATTGAACCACCCTTGGATCCCTGGAATGAAGCCAACTTGGTCATGGTGGATAATTGTTTTGACTTGTTCTTGGAGTCTGTTTGCCAGAATTTTAGTGAGTAATTTTGCATCAATGTTCATGAGGGAGATCGGTCTGTAGTTCTCTTTCTTTGTTGCATGTTTGTTTGGTTTAGGAATCAGGGTAATTGTAGCCTCATCGAAGGAGATTGGTAATATACCTTCTACTTCTATTGTGTGGAACAGTTTAAAGAATATTGGTATTAACCTTTCTTTGAAGATCTGGTAGAATTCTGCTGTGAAACCATCAGGTCCAGGGCTTTTTTTTGGTTGGGAGAATTTAATGACTCATTCTATTTCCGTAGAGGTTATTGGATATTTAAATGGTTTATCTGGTCTTGATTTATCTTAGGTATGTGGTACCTATCCAGAAAATTATCCAATTATTTTAGATTTTCCAGTTTTGTGAAGGATACATTTTTGAAGTATGACCTGATGATTCTCTGGATTTCCTCATTTTCTGTTGTTATGTCCCCTTTTCATTTCTGATTGTGTTAATTTGGATGCACTCTCTCTCTGTCTTTTGGTTAGTTTGGATAAGGGCTTGTCTATCTTGTTGATCTTCTCAAAGAACCAACTCTTTGTTTTATTAATCCTTCGTATTGTTCTCTCTATCTCTATTTTATTGATTCGGCTCTCAATTTGATATTTTCCAGGAGTCTGTTCATCCTAGGAGACTTTGCCTCTTCCTGCTCAAGGTCTTTCAGGTGTGCTGTCAAGTCACTAGTGTTAGAATTCTCCAGCTTCTTTATGTGGGTGTTCGTTCATTGATATGAATTTCCCTATTAGCACTGCTTTCATAGTATCCCATAAGTTTGTGTATGTGGTGTATTCATTTTCATTGTTCTCTAGGAAGTCTTTAATTTCTTTCTTTATTTCTTCCTTAACCCATTGGTGATTCAGTTGAGTCTTATTCAGTTTCCATGAGATTTGTAGGATTTCTGTAGTTTTTTCTGTTGTTGAAATCTAACTTTAAACCATGGTGGTCTGATAGAACACAAGAGGTTATTCCAATTGTTTTGTATCTGTTGAGATTTGCTTTGTTGCCAAGTATGTGGTCGATTTTAGCAAAGGTTCCATGGGGTGCTGAGAAGAAGCTATACTCTTTTTTGTTTGGGTAGAATGTTCTGTTGATATCAATTAAGTCCATTTAAGCCATAACGTCAGTTAAGTCCATTATGTCTCTGTTAAGTTTCAATTTGGCTCTTCTGTCCAGAGTTGAAAATGGAGTGTTGACGTCACCCACTATAAATGTGTGGGGTTTTATATGTGATTTAAGCTTTAGTAATGTTTCTTTTACATATGTGAGTGCCCTTGTGTTTGGGGCATAAATGTTCAGAATTGAAACTTCTTCTTGGTGGATCTTTCCTGAGATGAGTATGTACTGTCTTTCATCATTTCTTTTGATTGATTTTAGTTTGAAGTCTATTTTGCTGTATATTAGGATGGCTACACCAGCTTGCTTCTTATGACCATTTGATTGGAAAGCCTTTTCCCAGCCTTTTTTTCTTAGGATGTTTCTTTCTTTGAATTTGAGGTGTGTTTCTTGTTTGCAGCAGAAAGATGAATCCTGTTTTTGTATCCATTCTGTTAGTCTGTGTCTTTTTATAAGTGAATTAAGTCCATTGATATTAAGGGATATTAATGACCAGTGATTGGTCATTCCTGTTGTTATTTTTATCTTTTGTTGGTAGTGTGTGTGTACTTCTCTTCTTTGGGGTTCACTGATGTGGTGTTAGCTATTGCCTGTGTTTTCTTGGGTGTATCTGCCTTCCTTAGGTTGGAGTTTTCCTTCTAGTGCTTTCTGTAGGGATGGGTTTGTGGATAAGTATTTTTTAAATCTGGTTTTGTCTTGGAAGGTCTTGTTCACTCCATCTATGTTGATTGAAAGTTTTGCTGGGTATATTAGTCTAGGTTGGCATCCATGGTCTCTTATTGTCTGCATTATATCTATCCAGGTCCTTCTGGCTTTCAAAGTCTCCATCTAGAATTCAGGTGTTATTCTGATGGGTTTGCTTTTATAAGACACTTGGCATTTTTCCTTTGCTGACCTTAATATTCTTTCTTTATTCTGTACGTTTAGTTGTTTAATTATTATGTGGCAAGGGGACTTTTTTGAGGGGTCTAGTCTGTTTAGTGTTCTATAGGCTTCTTGTATCTTCATAGGCATTTCCTTCTTTAAGTTGGGAAAGTTTTCTTCTATGATTTAGTTAAACATATTTTCTGTGCCTTTGAGTTGATATTCTTCTTCTTCCTCTGTCCCTATTATTTGTAGGTTTGGTCTGTTCATGGTGTCCCAAATTTCTTGGACATTTTTGTTCATGACTTTGTTAGTTTTAGTGTTTTTTTGACTGATGAATCTATTTCTTCTACCATATATTCAACACCAGAGATCCTCTTTTCCCTCTCTTGCATTCTGTTGGTTATACTTGCCTCTGAAGTACCTGTTTGTTTACTCAGATTTTTTTATTTCCAACATTCTTTCTGGTAGTGTCTTCATCATTTTTTTCTATTTCCCTCTTCAGGTCTTGGATGGTCTCCATTGCTTTTTCATGTTTTTCTTGCAAGGATTTATTGTTTTCTTCTGCTTTAATTGTCCTTTCCTCTAGTTTTTTATAGCTTACTTCCCATTTTTTGTTTGTCTGTTCCTCTACTTTATTTTTGATTTCTTCTATATAAGGCTCTAGCCTCTTCATGATGTTACTTATAAGGTTGATTTCTTCGTCTTCTTCCATTCCGTGTTTTTCAGGTCTAGCTGTTGGAGAAGGGCTAGGTTCTGGTGATGCTGTATTGCTCTTTATTTTGTTGTATGTACTTTAGCCTTGACATCTGCCCATCTCCTCTTGTGTTCGTTCTTGGTCTTATCAGTGTACTTGTTCAAGAGAGAGTTGAAAGATTTAGGGAGCCTCTCTCTGGTCCAGATGGAAGCTCTGGGCCATATGGGAGCACTGGTACATATGAGAGTGCTGGCTGTATAGGAGTTTTGGGGCTGGATTCTGAGTCTCAGTAAGTACCTGGGGTATTCTTATTTTGTACAGATGGGAGCACCTCTTGTCCAGATGGGAGTTCCTCTGGTCTCTGGTCCATATGGGAGTTCCAGAACATGATGGAAGTTTCAGGCTTGTCTCTGAGTCTTAGGAAGTGCCTGGGGTCTTGGGCAAATGGGTGTGGGGGCAGTGTGTAGAGACTGTAGTGTCTGCCTGCAGTCTTGGAAAAAGGGAGCTTTCCAGCAGGGCCTGCCAATTGGCAGGAACCTGGGGCCAAGTTTGTCAGGTCTTCCTGGGGTGTCCTGTGTCCAGTGGTGGGGCCTAGGTGCAGTTGTCTCTGTGGCTATAACTCAGGCACTCACCTCTGATCCTGATCTCTTCTGGAATTTATTAAACCACAAAAATCAAAGGCATATTTGAGAGGTATTTTAACTTAATTTCAAGTAGGAAAATACACTTGTTATCCAGAACTTTAATTTAGGAAGACATGTCTTATATCGAGATATGGTAGCACATGCCTTCAATCCCAGCACTTAGAAGGCAGAGGAATGTGGATCTTTGAGTTCCAGGACAGCCTCTTCTACAAATCAAGTTCCAGGACAGCCAGGGCTACAAAGAGTAATCATGCCTGTGAAACAAAACCAAAAAAAGAAGGTAAATAAGAAAAGGAATTCATGCATTTAATTGACATTTTTTAAGCTTAGAAAAGACACATCTTTTATCTGGATCTTAAGTTGGGAAGACACAATTTTAAATTACATCCTTTTGTCTTGAAAGATATCCTTTAATCTGGGCTACACCCACTGCTAGAAGCCTACAAAAGAACACAGGAAAAGGAAACTTGTGCTATTTGACTTCTTGCTGTCACTTTGCTAATTAGTTCATTTATTCCTTGGCATTAGAACTTAAGTCTATGGGACTTAAGTGTTTAATGAAGATCAAATGAGTCATACATTAACACAGAATGAGAAGTTTCTCCTTCCCTGGACTTTCTATTTATACCTAGCAATTGTTATATTAACTAGACTATATCCTAAAAGACATCCTAAACATTTTGTTTATGTATGAAAAGAGAGAGTCAGAGAAACATAGTAAGAGAGTCAAAAAGACACAGACAGTTTCATTTTCTAATTTCTATTAGTCTAGAAAACCCTAACTAACACAGGACAGAACAATGTTCAGTAATGTATGTAAGTTATAACAATTCATAACCATTCTAACATTTCTAATGAAGACTCACAAAGAACTCATATATACTGAAAAGTAAGATAAATTCAAGTGGTCATGGGAGACACAGACAACATTAGAACATCAGACAGAAAAATGAGTGTTACCAAACTGTAGCAAACATTGCAACCACAAAATGGACAATAATTAGCAAATAATTCTCAGTAACAATTCAATGTTAATCTTCACATTCTCTATCCATAATTCAAAAATGACAAGATTGTTTTGTAAATACCAACATTTATTTTTGTTTCAAAAACAAACCACACTTACAAATATGGAGAGACCACTTCTGTAAATATGAAGGGAAATTATTTTGAGGAAATGGAACATAATGAAGAAAATGAGAGACAAAACACTTTGATGGACATGGATGGAAAAAATTCTCAACTAAACTCTGCCTAATATAAGTCAACAACACAACAGATAGATCTGTCCTATGACAAACATGACTTCTTTTCAAGAATACCAAGATAGGATCAATATATGTACATCTATCAGTAACATGAGTCTTAAAAGGTCTTATTAATAAAATACCACACAGGTCCTGATATTAGGGTGAATTCTGGAAGATCAGAGAAGCAGAACAAGCCACAGCCACCTCACTTCGACTATTCCTCAGGATGTAACACTCTGAGTCCTAATCCAAATAGATCTAAGTTAAACTGCTGCTCAAAAGCCTAAAGGCTTAACCAGGCCTAGTTCCTTGTCCACACACCTTAAATACCTATCTGCTTCCTGTCATCACTTCCTGGGATTAAAGTCTCTTGTTACCATACCTGGCTGTTTCCAGTGTGGCTTTGAACTCACAGAGATGCAGACCGATTTCTGCCTCTGGAATTCTAGAATTAAAGGTGTGTGTGCCACCATTTTCTGGCCTCTATGTTTGTCTAGTGGCTGTTCTGTTCTCTGACTCCAGATAAGTTTATTATGGTGTTCAATATTTTGGGGAAAACAATATCACCACATTTCTCCTTTTTTGTCTAAAATTAAAAAAAGCTTATGACTAATACAAGAGAAGTATATCCAATAAGTATATACAATACATACAGTCAAGAATTACATTAACACAGTCTAGTCCATTAACATTTGACAGTTTCAGACAAAAAACTCCATTATATATATTAACAATGTCTAGTCCAGTAACATTTGATAAACTCAGAAAATTTTCATTACTTACCCTATGTAAAACCAGTAGTACCTTTTTAAATGTAGATTCTATAAACTCCCTTTTTATCTTATCATATCCATATTCTCTCTTTTTTCTTTTCATAATAGATTCAATAATCTACCTTTTGTCTTGTTTATATGTTCCCCTATTTCCCTTTAGAGTAGTTTCAATGACCTACCCTTTTATCCTATTATTTCTTAATCTCTTTTTCTCAGAATAGATTCAATAATCTACTTCATATATATATATATACATATATATATATTCTCTTTCTTGTTTTTCTTTTTTAAAAAAAAACTCTGAATCTAATCTCCTTTTTCAGCTTTTTTCCTGAACATTAATAATTAACAACTTGTAACCAACCATCATAAACAATGACAATTATCCATAAGCTATTGAATGATACAAATAACAACTATGCCACCTCTGGGGAATGTTCGTATCATTTTCTTAAAATTACTTCCTGCTTTCTGATGGCAAGGACATATTTAGGGAATCCTGAAAAGAAAATTTGGGAGTTGATTGTCTAGTCCTGTATCATTTGTCCAGTTTCTGCATAATGGGAAACTTCATGGCTTATATTCTTGCTAGAGTAGTCTGTGAATCTTGATCATCTCAGCTAGCCATTGCACAATTGTCCTGAGGAGTTTGTAGTTCAAAGATGATCTTTCCTTGGTGTTAATCATCTTAATGGCTTTACCGTAGCCCATGTGGAATAGTCTTTGTGGGGTCTCATCACCCATCATCCATATGAAGATTCAATGTTGCCATTAGGCATGGTCATGGCTCCCTTTAGGAATTTTTTTTTTGCCTCATCTGTGGTTTGGAGCAATCACAGCCTGATAAATGTTTATCTCTTATAACAACAATGATACCTAGGAGAGAATGTCTTCATAGCAATTTCTCCCCACCATTTGTCTTGCCAAATTTCCCAAACTCACCTTTGCCAATGCTTTCATATAACACGATGGTCCTGGCAATTCTTCTCTAAAAAATCAGTAACAAACACTTTGGCCCAGGTAACAACATTACTGCAGTCACCAACACTATGAGAAGCAGCTGGCAATGTCAAGCAGTAGCTGCTACCTTCACAGTCGAACTGCCACCATTTGAGATTAGTGAATGGAAAGGTATCTCCATGGTGAGGAGAATGCACTGCTCTTGCAGAAGAACTGTATTAAGTTCCAACAGCATATGTTGGGTGTCTCACAACAAGTTGTAACTCTAAGTGGCCTTTGGATGCCTCTCGCATGCACCTGCAATTGTGTACACATAACCACCCTTCTCACATACATATACATAATTTAAGAAATAATAAAAATTTCTGGTTAGTTGTTGTATTCATTGTTGTAAATACCCTTTACTCTTATATGTTTTCATATTTAAAACAGTTTCATTATAGGTTGTGTAGTTAAATTGGAGTATGTTGTATTTGTGAGTGCATAGAGATCAGAACACAGCCTCTAGTGGTTGGAAACCTCTTCCTGATACATGGGTACTAGTGATGAATTCATCAGCAGGTTGGGTAGCAAGTGATATAAATTCTGAAACACCTTAATGGCCATAAATGTCCTTTAAGGTCCTTTATTATATAGGATGACAGGCAAAATGAAAGAAAACCTATATATCTGCCATTTTTATGTAACCAACACTAAATATAACAATTTGACAAATATGGGCTGAGTAGCTGACAACACTATTTGAAATAACTGTGGCTAGTTGCAGTCATATAAAACCATTTTAATATTCTACTTTTTGACATTATTAACTGTGTGCTGTATATAAACAAGTTGACTACAGGTCTCTACATTATGTGCCAATACTTATCCACAATTCCCTAGATTTCAAATCACACTGAAGCTTGAAAATGGGGATCTATGGATATTGCTTGAAATCATCTTTATCATACTGATAATTTTCTTATAATTTGACAAGTAATTATTTCCACAATACATTAATCTTGGAGAGGACTTAGATCTAGTTTCTAATATTCACATGAAAGAGGTCAATGTATCATATACCCTAGTCTGTTCTCCATTTATTTCCTGCATGTATGTTAAACATATAATCCTACATAAAGACACATACAGACATGGAATATAAAAAATATTATTAAAATTTATGACTGAAATCTAATCTACATGTAGTTCCAGAGAGTTCAATGAGTTGAAGGTGTATGTCATGGCATAACACGACATACATAAAGGAACATTGTTAATGATCATTATCCCTTAAAAACAAACTTGAGAAAGTGATATCATTTATTTATGCAGTGGTCTTTTTAGAACCTTGATTATCGCAGTGTATTTGGGAGAGGATGATCTATGTGAAAGATTTATCTTAGCATCAAAAACTCACTTGTCTCATTAGAAACTTCATTTTCTGGGCAGGGAATGCAATCAAAACAGCAGGCTGCAAATCCCTCCTGTAAGAATTTTCTGAATCCAGGACCACAATCAGCACTGCACACAGAGGGTGGCATCTGAGGAAAATTAGACACATGCCGATATCAGGAGCTTTACCTACTCCTTCCATAACTATATTATATTAGCATTTTGAAATATTGATAAGCTTATTTTACGTACACCAAATGAGTGACCACATTAAACTTAGTATATTTTATAATGCCCAACAAGTAAATGTAGGAAAATAATCCTATGTGAATTTGAGTAGCTTCTGAATCTTAGAAATTTAGGGAAAAAATGGGTTGTTTGCTGTGGGCAAACACCATGGAGTGTAAACTTATGTTTCTAGTTCATTTTCATCACCTTGACAGAAAGGCCATTGAAATGTTAGAGGGAAACCTAACTAAAATATGTCTCTCCAATGAACTAGGGGCTGTCATACTATTTATGCATTTTATTAATGGTTAATTGATGTAGGAGTGCCCACTCTACTATGGGCAGTGCTGTACCTAGGCAGGGCTATAGGGATTCATGCAGAGCAAGCCAATAAGCAGTGTTCCTTCAGAGTTTAGTTGCAGTCTCCAGATTTCTCCTTTGTCTTCCCTTTACTGTAACCCATGAGCCTAATCAACCATTCTCCTCAGTTTACTTATGGCCAGTGTTTAGTCACATAAACCGTGCAGCAAGCTAGGATAAATGAATATCTGAAACATGGGAAATACCTCTTCAAATCTCTGACAGGAAAAAAGAACTCCAATAAATACCACTGCAAAGCATGACAAAATGTAAAGAGAAAAACAGCTAAATAGGCAGAGCCTGGTGCATTTGTGGTAAGTAAGTGCTGGGTTGGTATGTATGGACCTTGAAGGCAGAATGTTTCCTGAGGTCAAAGTGCCTTAGAAAGGCTGCAACCAATTAGGGGACAGGAATGAAAGCTACAATGATTAAAGTTAATCAAAGGATTTCTTAAAGTTTATAATTCAAAAAAATTACATAGTCATAATCTGCTGATAGTGATCTACATACAGGTTTAGACAGCTGCTGATTGTTGCATACTCACTTTGCATTTTTTTTCGTTCAGTATTGAGTTCTGTGTCAAAATCACAGTGTGTCCTATGCATGGCCTTTTCCACATTCTACATAATATGATTACCTACAAATATTCAATTTTCGTTGTTGTTTTCTTGAAAGAGGATCTCACAATGTACTTCTGGTATACCCCAACTACATATACAGAGTAGGTTAACTTAGATAACTCAGAGATCTTCCTCTCCTGCCTCCTGAAAGCTGGCATTAAAGGCATATGCTAACAGTGGGCACATTTCTTCCCACATTTTGGTATTTCATATTTACCATTTTTTCTTCTATTTGTTAAGATTAAGGATGATTTTCAAGAAGAGTGGAGAAATATATATATACTTGTTCAATTTCTTTTTTATGAAATTATTTATTTTAATTATCAACCACAATTGCCTCTCCCTCCACTCATCCTGTTTCCTTTCCACACATCCTTTCTAACACACCATTCACTCCTCAGAAAGGGAAAGGCCCCCTACAGGATTCAAAAATGTATGGCTTACAAAGTTGAGGCAGGACCAGGTTCCTCCACCCTGCAGCAAAGCTGAGTGATTAATCCCACCATAGGGAATAGGTTCCAAAAGGCTGTTCATGTACCATGTACATATTTGGGTCCCACTGCTAGGGGCTACAAACAGATTCAGCTACATAATTATCACCCACATGCAAGGGTCTTAGGTAGGTACCATGGAGGCCCCCTTGCTGTGGGAAGTTCTGGATGTCAAATGTGTTGCTCTGCTTGGTTAATAAATAAAACACTGATTTGCCAGTAACCAGGCAGGAAGTATAGGTAGGACAAGCAGAGAGAAGAATTCTGGGCAGTGGAAAGCTGAGAACAGAGACATTGCAAACCTCGACCATGACAAGGGAGATGTAAGGTACAGGTAAGCCATGAGCCATGTGGCAACCTATAGATTATTAGAAATGGATTAACTTAAGATATAAGAACAATTAGCAAGTAGCCTGAGACATTAGGCCAATCAGTTTAAATAATATAAACATCTGTGTATTTATTTTATAAGTGGGCTTTTGGACTGCCAGGGCTTGATGAGACCTGGAGAGAAAACTCTCTAGCTACAACCCCTAGCTATTGTTTTAGAGACTCTAAGCTCCTACTACTCAGGTCAGCTTTCTCTGTGGGTTGTCCTGTTATTATTATTACCCGAATTGCTCAAAAAATCCCTTCCATCTCTATTCAACTGGACTCCTGGAACTTGGCCCAGTTCTTGGCTTTGAATCTCTGCATCTGCTTCCATAGTTATTGGATGAATGTTCTATGAAAGAATTAGGGTAGTCACCAATCTGATTAGAGGAAAAGGTCAGTTCAGGCACCCTCATTAGGAGTCACAGCTGGGATCATTCTTGTCAAATAATGGGAGTTTCTCTGGCACCAGGTTTGTCCCTAACTCTGTAGTGTCATAATGCTCCACTCTATCAAGATGTCTGATTTATTGTTCTTTCTCTCTCCATCCTTCCTCAAAGTGGACCATCCAAATCCCTCATGGCTCTATCTTCCATCACCTCTCCTCAACCCCTTCCCCTAGTTTATCCAGGAGTACGCATCAATTTCCACTTCCTTGGATGAACAATGTGTCCCCTCTTAACGTCTTCCTTGTTAACTTGCTTCTCTGGGGCTGTGGAGTGTAGCCTGGTTATCATTTGCTTTCCATCTAATTACACTTATGAATGAGGACATACCATATTTGTGTAACAGGGTCTGACTTACATTACTCAGGATGGTGTCCCTCATACAAAGAATTCATAGGAAAAATTGGTACATTTACACAAAGGAGTATTACTCAGCAGTAAAAAAAGATTACATCATGAAATTTGCAGGCATGGAACTCAAAAAAAAATTATCCTTGTCCAATTTCTGCTCATTTCCTTAGAGAGAGGGTTCCTATTTACAAAGCTAGCTCATTTGGACTCACTATGCATGCCAGACTGGCCATAAACTTGGAAGGTTTTACCTGCCTCTCCTTCTAAGACTTTTGATTAAAGGCATGCAGGACCAAGATAAAATCATCTCCCTAAAATTTTTAATGGAAATTCTTTCAGTTTCTCTCCCTGTAGTAAAATGGTGTCAATAGGATTACCATTGAAAAAAATTTAATGTGATCAAGCTGGAATAATAAAAAGAAAACTTTATTAATCAGGATGTCTTCCTTCTATTTTGTCAGGTTGTGTTTGTTTTACATGGTAAATCTGAATTGATGCTGGACTTTGGTAAGAGCCCTATCTGCACATATTTGGATGATCACATAGTCCTATGCTTGAGTTATTGTTTGCAGCATTTACTTAAGAGACAGACATGGTGATATTGGGTTCCCCCAAAATATTGTACATCCTAATAAACTTATCTGGGATAAGAGAACAGAATAGCCACTAGACAGACATTGGGGCCAGAAAAAGGTTGTATACACAACGAGCATTCCAGAGGCAGAGATCCATCTGGATCTCTGTGAGTTCAAAGCGACACAGGAAACAGCCCAGGTGTGGTAACAAGAGCCTTTAATCCCAGGAAGTGATGGCAGGAAGCAGATAGGTATATAAGGCATGAGGACAAGGAACTAGGTATGGTTAAGCTCTTAGGCTTCTGAGTAGCATGCAGGTCAGCTGAGATTCATTCTGGATGAGGAATCAGAGGCTTCCAGTATGAGGAAACAGGATCAGATGAGGTATTGGCAAGGTGGGGATGTGGCTTGTTCAGCTTCTCTGATCTTCCAGCATTCACATCAATAACTGGCCTTTGGTTTGTTTGTATTAGGAAGACTGTTTAAGATTCATGCTACATCTGGTGCCCAACATTTGTGGAACAAATTCACAAAAAAAAAACTGCTTGCTTGTGGCCTGTCGGGCCTCAACTCAGGCCTGAGCTATAGTCAGCCAGTTGTGGTAGCACATGCAGGTAGGATTTACTGAAGGAGGAAGAGGCAGGATGATTCCAAGTTTCAGGCTGACCTAGAAGACTTGTTAAGGAGAAGCTTTCCCAGGGCTGAGCCACAAATGGTGGCA
>NW_023412146.1:0-31857 GCF_903995425.1 Onychomys torridus
CACATCTAAATAAAAGATGTACTTCCTTGGTACTTGCTACGTGTTAGGCATTATAATAATTAATTCACATAAAGATTTAATCTCTAGCTCTCATATTAAAACTGAGAGTTCTTTATGGAAAGAAACAACTGAAGCTTGCCTTATATAAATTATTTCCTAAGAAAATTATATAACTAAAGAATTAAAATTCAAACCCAGATACCTGTTCTTGGTAAGTTAGTGCTGTCTTGTTATTACAAGACATAGATATTACCAGAACTTTAAAAAAATATTGGTGAGCTTTATTCTTTAAGTTTCTTTGTCAAAAAATATAAAATTGAGTTAAATTATTTACACTTGTAACAGTTTTACATGTTGAGTGGTGGTCAAGAGGCCTCCATTTAGAAACTACTTTCTGAGTTTGTATTCTGTTGTGGAATATAACTTTTAGATGTGTGTGTGTGTGTGTGTGTGTGTTACAGTTGTTTATGCTGTGAAACATTTGTGTAGTGATGCCAAGATGTGTTGCATTATTTTATGTTTCATTTGTTTAACTCTGTGAAGCTGTGTTACTTTACCTGCCTAAAACACCTGATGGTCTAATAAAGAGCTGATTGGCCAATAGCAAGGCAGAAGAAAGGATAGGTGGGATTAGCAGGCAGGGAGAATAAATAGGAAGAGAAATCTGGGAACAAAGATCAGGAAACAAAATGAGAAGGAGAGAAAGAATCCAGGGATCAGCCAGTTGGGTACACAGCAAGTCACAAAGTAAGAAATAAAGGTATACAAAAATAGAGAAAGGTAAAAGCTCAGAAGCAAGAAGTAGATGGGATAATTTAATTTAATTAAGTTAAGTTAAGTTTAAAAAAAGTTGGCAGGAAACAAGCCAAGCTAAGTCTGGGAGCTGGATGGCAGACCCCCAAAGAGCAAAGAGGAAAAAAAAAATGAAAAAAAAAAAAAAACAAAAAACTACACTACCTGTCTTTCTTCATATAGCTTCTGCATATAGTTTGAGAAGACACATTTTGGGTTGCTGGTATACTCAAAATGTCTTCCTCACCCTTCATTATAGTTTATGTATTAATAAATAAAAGTTATATATGTGTCTTTCAGTTGATTTCTTTTTTTTTTCAGTTTGTATATTTGCTTGGACTTTGAAGTAAAATAAAAGTAAACCTAACACAAATAAACCCATTAGATCTTTCCCAACATCCTTCACTATAAAAGTATTTTTAAAGCTTTAGGCTATTTAAGGAAATATTACTATAGAACATTCAAAAGTTTAAGAACACATCCCTCAATGATTACCATGATTTCTAGACAAGCATTCTGTGTTGTATCTGTTCCTACACATATCTCCACATCTATATGTCTTACAGTCAATGGCTCTAAATTGAAACCTCCAAAAAATTCCATTACTTTTTTTTGATACTACTATTAGAAGCATCTTTTGTGAAAGCATTCCTGTACTAGTGCATGGCTGTTTTTTTTTTTTTTTTTCAGTCCTGACTGTCTACAGAAATGCTGATTTTTTTACTCATTGAATTCTCAAAGTGATGTGGCAAGAGACAACACAAACAGAAATGGAATTTAAACCTGGATTTCAATAAGACTTTTTACTTGTGTAATCCTCCTCATTGATTTCTCTTTTTTAATAAGGTGAGAAAATAATGTTTTTGCTGCAGAGATAGAGTAGGGATTAAATTTTGTAATGTATTCAAAATACTACACCATACTTTGTTCTGGTAATTATCATAAATTGTCAAATTTTATACTATAGAAAGATCACTAAAACTTCCTTGAATAAAAATAAATAATGCCTCAATAACTTGCAAGAATGGATTCCACTTTAGAAAGAGCTGGACTTGAGTGAACAAATTATTATATTAGAATTGTTTCCCTTTCCTTTGCTTTCTGGGAATGTGGATAGGTGTTTTGTTTTGTTTTTGAGAAGTTCCACTTATATAGCTCAGGGCAGCATCAAACTCATCATAGCATTAGATGATTGCTCCACTCTGTATGAAGGCTTTTATTTATGAGTGTGATGGTGGATATTTACATTCCTGTAAATATATATGCACAATAAAGTTATCCCTGAACAATCCTGATGGATCACTTGGTCTTGGGAAGTACAACCAATGTGCAGGACTTTTCCTTTCACTTTTCCTGACTGGTTGATACGTTCTGTTCAAAGAAGTATAGCCCACAGTTTCTAGTTAGAATATTCATTCCATCATGAGCGTGTTTGGGCTTACCTTAAATTTAATGATTAATTTGCATTTAGTGCAAATTTGAGAATGTGTGTGTGTGTGTGTGTGTGTGTGTGTGTGTGTGTGTGTGTGTGTGTGTGTGTGCTTGTGCTGTTTGTTTTCAGGTCACAACCCAGTCCCTCACATAGTCTAGACAAGTGCCCTACCAATGAGCAACATAATGACCCCACTGTGCAACATTGAGATATCTATCCATAGATCCTCCCATTCATGTGAAATGACTCAATGCTTCCTGTGAATGTTAGACTAGTAGAGTCTCTTCATGAGACTTGGAAAGGCAAAGTATAGAGAATTATTGTATGCTTCCTCAAAAGTATTTGGTCTTACTCTAACTATTGCTGGTAGTTTCTGTTTTATCCAATGTGGATAGAATACATAGCATGTTAGGGTTGTGGGTAGGAGGGAGGGGGGAAAGGGAGGTGATGGATTTTTTTTTATTCTAATTTTCAGAGAACAGCAGACAGTCTGCCACCTTTTACACTTTCTCTTTAAGAACTTGCCATGTCCAGATCAAAGGAATTTATTAGGCTTTTAGCTCTCCTGTTTTATTTTATTTTTTTATAGCTCAAAATGAACAAATTTCCAAGTACAAAAGAAATGCTTTAAAAGAGTCTTTTGGTCTGTATTTGAAATCTCCTACTCTCCTTCAGTTCACAGATATATCCTACACTGAATGGACGAATCAGACTACTACACTTTGATCATTTCACTATCTTGTTTGATTAGTGTTTTCAAACTATGGAGTTTATCAGCAGGGGGCCGGTTGATCCCTATGGCATATAATGGGCAAAGTATGGGGGAAAAATAGGTTTTTAGAAATCGTTTAAGATCAAACAGTTTCCTCCTTCTCAAGGTTTAAAAATAACTTCATGGACAGGCAGAGTTTGACACAGAATAAGATCAGATGTTTCGAAAGGGGAAACTGACCAGCATGTATGGTGAACGTTTGCCTTCCTCTTTCCAATCCTTAGGTTATTATAAACTATAATCAAACTACTTTGAAAAGAGGGAAAATAAAAAGGAAGCATGAGGTACAGCTACACAATTTTAACTTTCATTTACTGTGCAAACAGAACCTGCATAAGGAAGGTTAAGGTTGTTAAATGAGATTTTAAGAATTCAGCTCTTTGGGGGAAAGTATTGGGCTATGTTGCGTGCAGCAATTTTAACTATTGCTGTGAACTGAGTTTTTCATGCTTCCATTGGGGAAAGCCAATTTGTAGTTCCACAGCCTAATTCCACAGCCTAACAGAAAAATTAGTGCTGCTTCTGATCTAATGAATGCCCACGGACATATGGACCACCTTTATTTTTGCTGGTTTTCAAGGAGTCCTGATTGGCAAAGCTCTGCAGGTAGTCTATTGGTTGCATTTTATAGTAACTGGTAATGTACTTGTCAGGGCTGGTTTCCATTTTTACATCTGGGGAATTTTTTCTGAGTATGACTACTTTTCACTTTTGGGTAAATTAGATGATGTGAGCAATTTCAGTTTAAATATGTTTACTAATCTTCAATATGACATGAAATTATAGGTATAGAGGATAAAAAGACAAAAAAGCCAGGGAGCCAAACTCAGTCCAGATTAATGAACTTTAGGCAAATCCATGCTCACTGAGTTTTGATTCTGAGGGAGCCAATATTTTTCTCTTTCATAGTTATTCATTATATCAAATTCCTACACTATCATTACTCATCCTAATTTTCCTACAAAAGCTTTAATGTTTTTTATCTTAAAGAAGAAGGAAATGATTATCAATTTTCTTGAAATTTATAAATATATATATATATATATATATATTTCATATTCATTTGGGTTATTCTTACTCCAACTTTCTAATACCACTGCCGAATACCTGTCAACTTCCTCTCCTCTTTACATCTCCTTTCCTTGTGCAGATGTTTTGATATTTTGTCTTGTGACTGATTGATTTTAACCAAGGATTTACTGTGATGATGAGTTTTGAACTATTCATTTGAGATTATGGCCTCACCTATGGGACACAATTGTGTATATATATATATATATATATATATATATATATATATATATATATATGATATTTCAGATATGAGCAAAGAAGTATAAAGAGTTATACTAAGTAAGCTACTCCGTACTAAATTATAAATAACTACTCCATCAAATGACCAAATAAATAGAATTCTATTTAAGAAAATTTTGGGGATGCATTGAAAATAAAGTAGATAGAATCCTTGTATTTAATTTCTTTCTCATTGCTGTAACTAAATACCTGACCAAAGCAACATTAACAATTGACATATCAAATGAGTTAAGGAAATGGATATACATTCTACAATGACTGCTGTTCCTAGAATCAGGAGATGGATGCTGATGTCATGCTCTTTCCATTTTTCCTTTTTGATCTGTCTGAGACTGTACCCCAAGGGATGTAACAACCCACGTTCAAGGGAAGGGTCTTCCTTCCTTGGGTATACCTCTCCAGAAACATCCTATAGCTGTCCAAAGAAGCATGTAGTTTTAGTTGATTCTAAATCCAGTCAAACTAACAGTGATCACTGCTAACATCCTTAATACCTTAGGGGGTATTGTTGCATGTATATTCATTTAAAAAGCCAAATTTTCAGTTTATTAAAGCAGTCAATAGGATTTATTTTTCTTTTTGTGTGTATATATCTGTATAGTGTGCACACATATATACATGTATGCAATTGTATGTTGGTGTGTGTGTGGGTATACTTCTGTACACTTACATAACTGTGTACTTGTGTGTATGTGTGTGTGTGTGTGTGTGTGTGTGTGTGTGTGTGTGTGTGTTTGCTTACAGAGGCCTGAGGTTGATGTGAGAGTCTTTCTCAGTTACTCTTCACCTTATTCACTGAGGCATGACCTCTCAATTGAACTCAGACCTTGTTGATACATCTATTCAGATAAGCCAGACTGGCTTGGGGATCCCCTGCCTTTGCTCTTTGAGCTCTAGAATTAGGCTGAATGCTTCACCCATCTGGTATTTTCATGTACTCTGAGGATACAAAATCTGATCCTCATGCAGGTACAGTAAGTGCTTTAACCACAGAGTTGTATCCTCACTCTAAAGCAACAGTTTTAGTAGAAATAGTAAATATAATCTCTTGTGGAATATTACTTGATGATGTGTTACAGTTGTTTATGCTGTGGAAGTTTGTTTAATGATGCAAAGATGTGTTACATTCTTTTATTCTGCTTTTGTTGAACTCTGTGAAGCTGTGTTACTTTGCCTGTCTAAAACATCTGAGTGGACTAATAAAGAGCTGAATGGCCAATGGCAAGGCAGGAGAAAGGATAGATGTGGCTGGCAGCCAGAGAGAGTAAATAGGAGGAAAAATTGTGGGAGAGATCAGGGTGAGAAAGGAGAGGAGTACTCCACAGCACAGCCATCCAGCTACACAGCAACACATGGCAGAGTAAGAAATAAAAGATGGTATATAGAATAGAGAAAGATAAAATCCAAGAGACAAAAGGTAGCTGGGATACTTTAAGAAAAGCTGGCTAGAAACAAGCCAAGCCAAGTCCAGGCATTCATAATAAGTAAGAATAAGATGCCATGTGTATTTATTTGGAAGGTAGGTGTTGGGCCCCCCAAAGAGTAAAGAACAAACAACTACAATAAATACAAGTATAATTATTATTTTGTATTTGCTCCAAAATAAAGGGTCATATTTATACTTTCTGGTAAAACATATATTAAGTGCTTACTTTTCTTTTTATTTGTTTATATAGCTATGTCTACCTTTATTCAGAAATAATTTGACATATTTGAGTGTTTAAATACGTTTAAAATAATTGTCAGCATAAATACATACAAAATTTTTACATGTTAACTCTTTCAAATTGAATGGTTTGATTCTCTTACATGTAATAATTTGGTAGAAGAGTTTGATATCTGTTCATTGATTATTGGTGAATATTACTTTTGCTTTTAGCAAAGATTTTTTTTTAACACAAGATATACCAAGAATAAAATGCTGTGCTAAAATGTGAAATAGAAACTCAGGATACTTCTGCGAATTCAGATTCTGTCTCTTCAGTGCCTGCACAGTTGCTCTTAAATCCCTAAATACTAATAATCTCTAAAACAGTCTCTTTGCATTACCTCCCACTCCTGTTCCAACACATCCTTCATGTGGAGCGCAATGGTTGCTTCACAAGTGCAAATCAGCTCTTGCCACTCCCCTGCCTCTGACTTTTAAATAACTCTCCAGCTGTTCCAACCCTACCTTTCCTATGTAATCACTCTGTGATTCCAGCCTTGTCCCAGATGGAACATATTTACACCCTCTCAAATATATTTTTTCATCCATTTGTACAAGCTGTTATTAGCCTAAGGACTTTGTTTTCTTTCTTTAATAATCTTCTACCATCTGGGAATGTTTGTGGACACCATTTCGTCCCACCTTCCCCAAGAATCTTTAAAGGCAGTATTATTCCCTGTTCATCAGTTACATGACTTGCCCTGGCATACTGTGATTGTTGTGTTGCCTCTTTCTGATGAAATATGAATAGTGTGGAATATAGAGCAAAGTTTTATATCTGGAAAATCACACATCTCCTCTTACAGCACAAGCTCAAAAAATTACAGTAAATCAACTTCTTCTCTTGGTACTGTTTAGCCACTTTCTTGTTTCAGAAGTTAACATTGTAGAAAATGGTGCTAAGTTTATTCCATTTTTCTAAACAGATGCCCTGGCCAGGGGAGTTTTCAATGGGGGCAATCCACCTCTTGGAGAGAATGAAAGGGACAGGGGACACAAAGAATGACAGCAAGACAGGATTCTGATCAAGCTGCAAATTTTATTTTCCCCTGCAAGGCTTATATAGCACAGGAGGGGGAAGGGGCAGGAAGGGGGGAAGGGGGAAGAGACGTGCAGAACATGGAAGGGGTGCAACTGCAGAACGTGCAACTGCAGAACGTGCAACTGCAGAACATGCAACTGCAGGATGTTGGCTAAGGTTATGGGTCAGGGCCCATTTGTTCTGTTGCTAGGCTACCTGACCATGGAATGCTCTTTTCATTCAGTTGTCATGGTACCTAACTGTGGAATGTTCTCTTATCTTTGGGAGCCTCTGGTTAGTAAATAGGTGTTACTGCTCTGGGAAAGGGGCAGTGGGCATATGATTTATTCTCTGGCCTAGCTAGTACTTTTCCATGGTTTTTTGTTTTTGTTTTTTGTTTTTTCTTCTGCTAACTAAAGTATAAGTTCCATGGAATAGTGAAGTTTTCTTGCTTTGGTACAGTAAATTCTCAGAGTCTAGAATGTTGTAGGGACGAACTGAAATTGAACACTTGTGAATATTAAATGAACAGGGACTATGGGATGTGTAGATGGCCCAGAGGTTCAGAGCAACGGCTTTTCACCCAGAGGACACAAATTTGATTCCTATCATTTGGTGGTAACTCACAATCATCTGGAACTCCAGTTCCAGGGAAACTGATGCCCGTTTTTGGCTTCCATAGACACAGGGCATACATATGGTATACAGATATGCATGCAGGCAAAACGCACATAAACATAACATAAAACTGATTAATTAATTTAAAAGTAAATGAATGAGACTTATTATTTTCCATTTAAATGATGGCACATTCTACATGTTCAGTAGTTACAAAAACAGCAGTGTAATATGCATTAAATGATAATTTCTGAAACCTTAACCAAATTGCAATCCATATATTTGTCAAATACAATTCTTGATAAAACTAAAAGCATTGTGAGTGTTGTGAAGTCTTGGAATCAATATACTCCAAAAGTAAGTATGCATTTTCTTTTCATATTTATTGTCATTTTACATTGGTTCTTATTTAGTATATCAGATGGGTTTCCAATGATTAATTATGGCTCTAATTTTCTTTGTTCAAACCTTGCTGCCAATAGTTGTTAATGAAAACAGAAGGATCCTTTTATCAGTGGAGTTGATTCCTTTACTGAGATCCTTTGTGTTTAAAAAAAGAAAAGCCTTTCTTGTAATTGACTATATCCAATTATTTCAACAGCAGATAAAATAAGTTTCAATTAAAACTTTTGTTTATATTGTACCTCTCATCTTAACCATTTAAAATAGTGTCATAGTTCTCATTTATGAAGAACCTAGTACAAATTGATGCTCCATATTCTCCCACTTCATGTCTATTATGCGATCATGACTTTCATCAGTAATGATACAATGATACTGAAGATTTTGATTTCATAAATAAATGAAATTTGTATCAAACTTTAATAAGTATCTCAACAATAATATTCAAGGTCAAGACTTTGAGTATTTGTTATTCCATCTAATTTTTTTTTATGTTCTAGAATGATCATATCAGATCTAAGATGCTTGCCTTAGGTCTTTACTCTACACTGCTACAACATTAGGGGCTAATTCACTCTACATTCTGACTATCTATTATCTATCTATCTATCTAGCAATCTATCTATCTATCTATGTATCATCTACCTCTGCTGGAGGATAGTGTTAGGGTTCAGCCCTGACCTATATAAGAGTCCTTTGAAGAGGGAGAGAGGAATTGGGAAACAATAGAAATATAGGCATAGAAAAAGACAAACATAGGATAGCTTCGGGAGGGCCCTAGTTCAATAGCTAGCAGCCTTGGGTTTATTTCTATCGGGCCCTTTATATACTAGCAAGGGGAGAGGCAAAAGATCTCCCCCTTTCAAGATCAAAGTACAAACAATTGTAGACTCTTCAAAACACATGGTAACTACACCTCACAGCAAAGCATCTTGTGATTAGACTTTGAAGTATAAACACCTGGTAATCATCCTATGCACCCTATTGTGCAGCCTTGGAGAACAACATAAACTGACTCTCTGACCTTGAGTCAAACCACAAGTTGGTATCTTTGTGGGCTCCCACATATATCTCTATCTAATCTACCTATCATCTATTATCTATCCATATATGCATCTATTTTTTTTTTCTATCTCGATCCCTATTTCTTAACTGTCTACCCACAGGGCTATTTACCCAGCATTTGGTATAAGAGAGATATGAGAACAAACAATCCCTTTTTTTCACTCATTACAAAGTTCCTACTGAGACTCCTAAAACAATGAGAAAAACTACAAGAAAATCATAGCCAAATCCAAATCTTCCTCTTGGGATTTGCTCTCAGTTTAGCCATGTAGCCATTGATGGAATGTTGTTTTCAGAATACCTATTATGTTAATCTACTTGCCTCAAAAGCTGTGAACTAGGGTTTGGAAGGAATTTGTGAAGACAGGCAACCTACAGATTGATGCTCTGAAATCCCTGTTTCCTCATCCATAGTTGAGATTCTTATTTTATTTTTTATAAGATTGTTATAGAAAGTAAACATCATAAAAACAAGAGGTATCACTGTATCTTCATATAGAATTATTGATTAATAAATGTTAGGTCTTATATTTATTTCTAGGCTATCTAAATGCATACATATGTGTTTATACACACATACAAACACACACACACACACACACACACACACACATATACTAATAAGGTGGGCTTATTATAGACCTGCAACAAGCTGTGCTTCTGCAGAGCATGTAAGCTGTAAATATCAAGTATTTTTGTCTTGTTTTTAACTTTTTGAGACAAAGTCTTACTATGTAGGACAGGGCTGACCTGAAATGGGCTAATCGTGTCAGAGTTTGCCTTAAACTTATGTAGATCCTCCTGACTCTATGCTGATATTTGCAGGTTTGAGCCACAATGTATGGCTTAAATACCAGCTAATTTTAATGCAAGTTTAAGCCTTTAGAAACTTTAGGAAGTCATCATGTAAATGGTGATAGTGTGAGTGGTGCCAAAGTAGTTGTTTTCTTTCATTCTCTTTAATTTCTAATATGAAAAAACAATAAGAAAATGGCCAAAAAATAATCAGAAACCAGCTTTACTGTTTTCTGTCCTAACAATGGGGAAAATTATCCCTTTCTTGGGGTGCTCATCCAGAAAAACAAATGATAAGCCAAACTAATGTTTAGAGATGGATTATTGAAAATAGTGCTTTTGAAAATGAACACAGTGGTTTATGACTTATCTTTGAATATAAATGTACTCAATATGTGATTTATATCTTTTGGATTCTATGTGTTACTTTTAGTTCTTCTCTCTGTTATAACAGCCAAACATTTATTTTTTTTCTAGAAAGAAATTAATGTAGAATTCATAAGTCATAGATTTAACTCAGCTTTCCCCTCTGGTAATAAAATTCAATTTCCCTTTTATATTTTAAAACCAGAAACAATTTACCTGATAAAACTGTAAATGTAGGTAAAACTTTGCCTGTCTCAGTTATTAAAGAGCTTGATGCCTGCTAACTTATTTACTGTGCCCACATATTCATTCCTTGTTATTGTTTTTCTTGGTAATTTGAGTAATCTCCTTGTTCCGAGGAAAGTTTCTTTCTTCAATAATTGATAAGATAAAAGAATCTAAAACCTCACGTCTCATTCATTTTTTACTGAGATGATTTGGCCGCCATCATTTTCAGCAGAGAGCACATTCTTTCCCCGAGGCCAAAACAATTAACTCTGACATCATAAAGAACCTCAGCCAGCGCACATGAAAAGTGCTTCATTCCCTTCATTCAACGAAAGAGCAGAGAAAAGTTAGAGGTCTTTTGTAAGTGGTGATAGGTATAAAGAATAGCCACCTATAACGTGTAGAAATACCTTTTGAAAAGGAGAACACAATTTCACCTAGAGTTTAAAATCTGAGCAGAAAAAATATAATGAATACATGAAATACGAAATGTTACAAAAATGTAGGAGCAAGTTAGCATAGCAGTTGGAACATCGGGCAAGAACAGGCATTGTTTTTATTATTTAACATATTGCTTAATTCTTAAATTTTCTTTTCTTTTGTTTCTCTTTGTTGGATTAACTACACAGCATAAAAGAAGTGTTGCTTTGGAGTTGAGTAATCCTAGATCGTCTTCTGTGCTAGGCAACTGGACTGTGACCTTGGTCCACTCAATTTCTGTCCTTGAGTTTCAGTCTCCTCATCTATCAATGGAAAGAATTGGATTATGTGCTCACTAAGGCCTCTGCCAGCTCAAGCTTCTCCCAGTTCTATTGTGTGTTCCAGACTTACTTGTGGTCCCAGCGGGAAGGACTTTGAACTTAACATCTACCTTCCATGAATAGTGGACAATAAATGTGCAGTGCTCTCCACATGCTTTCTCTGATTCCTGTACTCATATGAATTATCTTTTTTTTTTTCCTAGACAGAGTTTCACTGTGTAGCTTTGCACCTTTTCCTGGAACTCACTTGGTAGTCCAGGCTGGCCTCGAACTCACAGAGATCTGCCTGGCTCTGCCTCCCAAGTGCTGGGATTAAAGGCGTGTGCCACCACCGCCCGGCCTGAATTATCTTTTTAATTAAACATGAAGCTATATTGTTTTGTTGTTCAGCCAAGCATTGCTTAAATGGAAATGAGTCATACACTAACTACTCTAATCCTTTTATTCTATTAACAAGTAGAAGATGTGTCTTAAGTGGTCTTGCTTGTCACAAAATCAAGTATCCCAGATATTTGTTCTGAAGCAATGTTACTCAGGGTTCATTTTAAAAGTCCTGCTCTTTGTGCTTATGGGCCTATCTCAGTATCCTGACTATCTATTGTTGTTGTCTATTTTTCTGCAGTCCCATCTTTTCTTCAAATCTAAGCAAATCAAATACAGTAACTCAGTAATTTGTACTACAAAGCACTAATGGCATAAATGAATGCCAAAAATAGGTAAATTTGAGAGGCTAATGTAAAAAGAATGAAATGTGATGCTGGTGCATGATCTGAAGTTGCATGCTATATTCACTCTGAGGCTCCAATATGGGATGTAAAAAGACAGCTGACATGACAGGAACACTGCACTCTGAATTCACAGCAGCTTTGGCTACTTATTCAGTTACTAAGAACTGAGTAAGGCCAAGCCGGTCAGCACAAAGGAGGGAGGGGATCAGGATTTCTCACCACTGGCTGAAGTGCTGTTAACAGTTGATTACTTCTAGAAGGAGACTCAATTATCTTTAAGGATAAGTTCCCTGGTAAGTTGACCATGTTCCAGTGGATGGCTCCACATGCAGGAGTATATCTGCAATGCAAATTGTACTTAACAAACAAAAACAAAAGAGAGTGTATCCAAGTTTGGAAGGATGGGAAAAACTGGAGGTAGATCTTGGAGGAACTGGGGAAGTAGTGGGTATAGATGAATATGAGCAAATATATTTATGGAATTCTCAAAGAATTAATTAAAATATTAATTTTAAGAGCATCTGGTTAGCATATTGCATGGATGTAGGACCTGCTCTTTGTATCAGACATGGGAGTGGTTATAACAGAGGCTCAAAGAATAGACCCTGCTCTTTTGCTTTATAGCCTCTGTCTATGACCTTTCCAGATTAAGTTCTTTGGGCTGTCTTCACACACAGACTGATCATCTCTCCAAAGCTGTCTCACATGTTGCTGAAGGACAGTAAAATGTGATGTATTGTGACACTCAGTAATCCTTTTGCACAAGTAGCAACATTTATGTTAAGTTGCTGGAAGAATTGGCCTTTCATAGCTAAAGGAAGTACAGAAGTGTTTTGCTGAACAAAGGACATCAGTTCCTAGGGCTGAATAATGCTTCTCCCATAGAAGGAAGAACCTTTGGTTTTTCTATTGAATTGAATTTTTCTGCCTTTATAAATCTCCCACCACTTGAAGCAATACAAATAAACTCCATTCCTTGTATCCACACAGACAGATGAAAAGAATGAACAGTTGATGCTTGATTTCACAGGTTGTGTATTCTGGGATGGAGGGTAGTGGACTCATGGGCTATATAATTGTTCCCTAGATAGTTCTCATTGTTTGAGCATTATAGAAATATAATGGACCTACTTTCTTACAGTAAACTTATTGTCATTTATGGTAGGTCTGTATCCTATTTTCAGGAGAGTTTCTTCACTTTCAAACATAAATGTGACAAATAGCAGGCAATAATTGAGGTTAGGAACAAATCTTTGAAGAAATGCCTCCTTGCCCTCTTCCCTTCCACTGGGTTTTGTAGATGAATTTCTAAACAGTCTATTAAATAAGAAACACAGAGCCAAATACAGGGGTAACAGCCAATGAGATCAGAGAAATAGGGAATAGCCATGACTAGCCTGAGCTTACCACCATACCATAGCTTACCCAGAAAGAGCTGCTTTCCTGTCTAACCTGCACTTCTATTGCCTTCCTGTTCTGCCTTCTCATTGGCTCTAAGCCCAGCCACCTCACTTCCTCATCACTGCTTGTCTATACAGACCCCCAGGTCTCTATGGTTGGTACTGGAATTAAAGACATATGTCACCGTACAGAGACTCTGCCTACCATGTGATCAGATCAAGAGCTTGTGCTACCACCTGACTTCTGTTTTATGGCTCAATATGACTTCTGATCTCCAGACAAACTTTATTTATTAACAGAAATAAAATGTCAGCACAAGCAAAATATTACCACAGGGTTTCACTGTTCTTTTTTTTAATTAATTTTTTTTTCATTTATTTTACCACCATTTTCTCTCCCTCTTCTCCTACCATTCCCTCCCCGGGCCTCACATCTACCCTCTTCCCCATCCAATCTTCACCATCTTCATTCAGAAAGGGGCATGTCTCCCATGGATGTCAACAAAGTATGACACATTAATTTGGGACAGGACAAAGTTTACAGATTCTGGACCAACAGAGAGCCCGTGAGGGACTGACCTAGACCCTGTGCATGTGTGTGACAGTTGTGTAATTGGTCTGTTCCTGAGGTACCCAAGGGTAGGATCAGGACCTGTCCCTGGCACTTGAGCTGACTTTTGGGAACCTATTCCCCATGCTGGGATGCCTCATCCAGCCTTGATGCCACTGTTCTTGAAACTATGACATGACTTTGTTTTTCTCTTTTCAATATTCCTTTACTCATTTCAAACATACCTGCTTTAACTTTAATATCTTGAAAATTCCAAATGACCCTTTAGCCCAAGAGGTTTTCCTCTTTCTGTGCCATATGCCTGAAACATTTTCCCTCAAATTTATATTGTTTACTCTCAGTTTATTTATGCCTTTCATTAAGTCTGTCTCTTAAGTGTGGCACCCTTTGATGAGCTTATTAACAATTAACACTGTATTTTACTCTCTATTTATTAATGTTGTCTTGTGTTCTTTAGTCTGTCAGGCTATTTGACCTGATCTTATATGATTACTATATTAATTTAATAATTTCAAAATGCTCTTTATTAAAGGAAAATTCAAGAATAGGGGAAATATATTTATTGTACTTAATAGCTTAATAGTACTACTTGCTTGTCAGGTTAGATGTTGAATGAACACTTACTGAACAAATGAAGACATTAACATGAGAAAATATAGTCCAGCTACTTAGATACTGATACTTCTGTTCTTGTTTTAATTTATTCTTTTTGATAGTTCTACTCATGAGTACTATATTTACATCACTTTCATCCCCATGCAAATTCTCTCGTGACCCCTTTACTCTCTCTCAAATTCATGACTGATTTTTAAATTGTGATACACACATATAACTATAACTCTATCTATCTATCTATCTATCTATCTATCTACCTATACCTATATATATATAGGTATATATATATATATATATATATATATATATATATATATATATATCATATAAAAATCTCTAAGTCTATTTCATGTTGTTTACATGTGTATGTATTTAATATGTGTTTAATGCTGACCACTGCAATTGAAATACCTTTTAGGAGAGCTTGACCCTGTAGATGACCAAATTACACTCTCTTGGCAGCCATTTATTGTTTGTGGTTCTTACATTTCTTAAAGCAACATCTCATTAAAATCAATCACTTTTAAAAAAATTGATAAGTACTTATTTGAATTTCTCATGATTTTACAGATCTAAAATAGTATGATATGCTCTTGATGTATAGCTCAGTGTTAGAACATGTGGCTAGCATGAATGAAGACCTGAATTCAATAAATGAAAATGAAGTCATTACTTTTGAAAACTGTTTATCTCCTACTGGCCTGATTTAAATCACATGAAAGTATGTAATAAGCACAGAAAGTTATTAAAAACCTCTCTTTAGAAGTAGTAGGAGAATGTTCATGCCCGCATAAAGAAATAGTAAATCAATATTATGGTGCTGTATTTACAGAATATAGAATCTTGTTCCTTCTTTAATCCTCTACATTCATTGAGAATTCACCAGTAAACACTAGTGGTAGTCTGAAAGTCTAGCAAAAACAGACTGATTGGAAAATGTTATGATACCTTATGTTGCTATGATATTTTCCTTGACTCCATATAAGAACTATGCTAAATATTTTGAGTCTGCCTGTTTATCAACATATATTAGGATCAAGCTTTCTGGGAGTAAACTGGTAGCCTCTGACTACATGAAATGTCAGGAAAATGGATATAAATTACCTGTCTCCTGAACTAAGGCTTAGAAATAGCAGCAAGGGACTAATGTTCCTCAAACTCAGGCCCTTACCAGAAAGCCCTCTGCCTGTGTATAGGGAGAGAAAGTTACAATAACACTCAAGGGGGAAAAATCATACTGTCACTAAGTCACAATTTGTCTTTCAAGTATAAAATAATATACTTGGTGAGTCAACATTATTCTGCTTGCAAATTCTGTCTGCTCCACTCTAAGACACTGACTATTCACTTAAAAGTCTGAATGAGAAGGAAAAATAGAGTAGTCTCCAGGGGCATATTAATTCTAAGTTTATGTGAATGTTCCTATAGATAAATTCACCAAGGTTACAATGTGCTTGCCTGGCAATTTGTCTAGATTACAGGGAAGAGAAGGCTGAAGAAAAAAAAATCTGAAGAAAAAAATTCTTCCCGCAAAGCTAAGATAATCATTTCCATTAGCTATGAACAAAGAATAACTAAAGAAACACCAATTTCAATAGAACCATTAAATGCAGTAGAAGGTACTACTGATTATTAAGGCCTGGTCTGGGGTGGTTAGCAAAGACAGAAGGGAAGGTCAAAGAAATGAAAGTCTGGGAGAGAGAGACAGAGACACAGGCAGAGAAAGAGATAGAAAGAAAGACAGAGACACACACAGAAACAGATACACAGAGACAGAGACAGAGACAGAGATATAGATGGAGAGAGAGAAGTACGTGGAGGGTGGGGAGAGAGAAGAAAGAACAAGTTTACAGAACAAGGTTACTAGGTTGCTGGCTCATTTAAATTTACAATGGTTTGCTATATGCTTCGAGTTTTAGATAGTGTGGGTTCTGGTGACATGGGCACTAAGTTATATTTTAGTTAAAGATTGTCATCAAAAATCTTTATACAAAAAACTGCTACATAAAAAGGCCTTGGAATTATATTCCATTAATGAATCATCAATTCATGTAAAAGCTAATTTCACTCTTGATTCTCATGTGGAGGAAGGGAATTGTAGGCTTGAAAAGGTGCTTTTTCTTTGTGAAGATTGTTTATTAGGATCTTTAGAAATTAATAAAACATATCTCTCTGTGTTACTCTCTGCCCCCTCTCTCTCTCATACACACACACACACAAACACACACACACACACACACACACACACACACACACACACACACACACATCCACAAAATAAATGCAAATAGAAACATAATATGTAATGCAAACTACACATACAATGCACCTGTAGTTAGAATGACCAAGGAATTCTGCACAAATAAGCAAATTTCATTTAAAACTCAGGGAAAGACTTAGATGTTATCCATGAAAGGAGAAAACAGAAAGGGATAGGAGGAATGAGCAAAGGAAGGCAGGAAAAGCAGGGTTACAGAAGTTAGGCACAAAGAGATTATGTGTGTGTATAATCTTGGCCTGTATCCCAAAGTCATGAGGTCTTGGCTAAATGAAGGTGTAGAGCAACACCACCAATGTAGTCAGAGCTGTTACCTTTCCATCAAAACATGAAAGTCTTAAAGAGGAATATAAAGATTCTAGAGTGAATTTGGGGGCAGAATTGTTTTAATGATATTACATTCTCACATTTGTAAAACAAGAATTACTTAGGTGGAAAAAACTGGTGGTGTACCAGTAATTACTTAAAACAGAACATTCTGAATCTGAGAAATTTTTCTTTACTGAGATTAGAACTGCATAAATTCAAATGATCAGCAACTGAATTTCAAGGGCAAGCATTTATAAAATGTAGGAAAATATTTTCATTTTGTATTCTGCAACACTAAATATGTATTTTGAATTCAAATAGACTTGTAGATGTTATCCCATTTATCTGATATTCTTCTTATCTAATGAATGAATTATTAGGTTCAAAATCTCTAATGTGTTTTGCAAGTAGTCACCAAATATATAAACAAGTCAGGAGGAAAAATTGCTATGTAAATAGTTGTGTCCCAGAGAGTTTAATGGTTTTATATTTAATTTATCTTCCTTACTATGCTGTCTGTGATATAAAATATTAAAATGAGATAATTTTAATAGTTGAAGTCAAATTTTTAATTTGTTTGGGATGCACATAGATCTCATGCCTGTCAGTAGCAAGCATGTCCAAATGTGAAGTCACCAGGTTTGGTAAGAGTGTTCCTTGATTAATTTATTTAGATGGAGACACCAAATGCTTTCTTCCCTGGTATTCCACCCTTTCTGACAGGACCTTATCCATTCTGCTGAAGATACTTGCCTTAGGATACCTAGGAACTGACTGATTCTGGGGCCCTTATCTGAACAGTACACTTGAACAGAATCACAGAGCCAATTTTATTCTGATTGATAATTGATCTTAAGGTATTTGTTCTCTCTTTTTGAGCCAAGTCTTTATAATTCTCAGTCTCAGTCACCACTTATTCAAAGTTAGGTTTATCTCCTCAAAGCACCAATCTGGAAGCTGAGTATAGCAGAAGTCTCAGCACTTTGGAGAGGGTCACACAGGAGAGACACATGTTCTATGTTGTATACCATCCTGTATACACTGAGAGTTCCATGCCAGCCTGGGATTTACAGTGAGACCCTGATTCAAGCATCCAATATACAACAAAATGTCCTCTTTTTCTGATTAATTTATCTGCTGAAGGATCTATAATGGGGGCAGTAATCTATATCTATTGCATACAACCTGACAATCATGTTTATACAGAATTGCAATTATTAGAGATTTAGAAACATTATGCTGAAACTGAACTAACTGCACTTACATATCTTTTCATTTAATGCTTATATAAATTAAGAAGTTGACAATCTAAGATTAACATGCTAGGTCTAAAATGGACACAATGGTACCCATTATCAGTTTATCAATTATTCACATAATATATATATAATGTAATATTAGTGCAGTGTTATTGATCTCAACAAAGGAAAGATTTGACTCCTAAAAACATTTAGTAGTTTGTAGAAACATTTATGGTTGTCACATATAAGTCAGACAGCTCATGACATTATTTTGGAGGATGTCAGCCATATTATCAAGTATCCTCCCTTTCAGAGTCTAACGTCACACAGTAAAGGATTATGTAGTCTTATTTGTCAATAAGACTAACATTGAAAAATGATGATGTAAGGTAATACCACATAATATCTTACAAATCAGAGTGCCTCTGTCCTCAAATGTTTTTTTTTCATTAATTAGTAAGGCAGATATTAAACAAATAACATCAAAACATAGGTATTAAATGTGACAGTTCAAGAAAAAGTACTTTATTCAGTAAAGGAGTATAACAGGAGGAATTATTTTAGCTTCTATTAAATTGAAGTGGCTGCAAATTCCTTGAGAAAACAGCATTTACAATGAGATCTAAAAGAAAAATAAACAGAAGTTCTCAAGGCTAGGTGTGATGATGGGGTCTGATCATTGTGCAATCTCAGAACAGAAGGAAAGCTAGTGGGGAAGACACAGTGAGCTGTGGTGTGTGATGTAAAAGATGAAGCAGAGATTCATTGTCTTATGTACATAGATCTTTTCCCTCTAATAGGATTGTAGACTCCTGTGGGAAGAACATGCTAAAGAAGATATTTTTTTTTCTTCATGGAAGGTTTCAACAATATTGAGACATAACAGATACACAATAATATCTTGCTAACTTGCCTTATAATTTTTTAAGGAATTCAATTTCTAGATTGTTTTATGCCTGATACCAGTTTGGGGAAATGATAGAAGGCTTGAAAGTCTTTCTGATTAATTCAGGGATTGCTTCGCATCTCAGAGCTAGCCTGAGTGCTGCCATTTGTCAGGCTGTGTCTGTGTCTGCAGGATGCCTGGGGGCTGCACTGCACTTTTTACAAAACCACTCTTCGTAAACCAGTTGTCAGTTCTGGAATTTGGATAAATTCATACATGTTGTTATTCTAGCTGAAAGTTTTCAGCTGACCCACGGTATTTTCCACTCTATTGGCTATCTGTAAATTGTTTAAGTCATAGGTCAAGCAGTAATGTTGCTTCATAAATAATTCAGATAATTTTTATACTCTGACTTCATAATCTATTTAATAACAAGTATAATGTAATATAAATATTAATAAAGTATTAAAATGTATCAAGAGAGAAATAACCTTTAGAAACTGAGGGATTTTTTGGAAAGCAGTTCAATTTTTATTAGTGTGTGAATATACATTCTCCAATTTATATTACATTTTATAAATTAAATATGCTTTATTAAATAAGTGACATTTTGTCTTTTTCTTACCTGTAAGAAATGGTTATTAAATAATTTTTAATAATTTAAGTGATGAGAACAATCTCTCTTTAAATTGGTAGATTTATGATTATTTTTCCATAACAAATATAAATATTTAAATTCTACAGATTTTACTATCAATTCAAAACAAAATATCCACATGCATGGTTATTTAACCTACACACAATTGGCTTCTTGTTAAATAGACTGAAGTTCACATATTCCTAGATGAGTTCATAAATTTTTCTTACAGCACTTAGCATATGATTGTCTCTCTATGTGTTCCAAAAATGATTATTGAATGACATTGAATGGCAGGATGAATAAATAAACATTAGGAAACTAATTGTGCAATATTCCCTATAATAAAATGTGACAAATTGAGTCTATAAATAAAGAGATAGTATACATGTATATGCATACACACAGAGCCTTTTGGAACTACTGCAATTGAGATTTGCCTTAGGCAATGTTTAAATTAAGGAGAATTCAAAAATACCTTCCTAATTAGCACTTTGCTCTTTCTCTGTTCTCTTGATTTACAAATTACTTGCTTTCTAGAGCCAGCTTGCTCTTCTTCCTCTAAGACTACAAAATGGCACAATCAGCTTTATCAAAAGGTCAAGCCAAGCTCACATTCCTTTGGCCTCATGCCACCCAGGGGTTAGAAGACTGGGTAATCACATCAGAGAATATTTGTGTTTAGAGTACTGAAAAAAAAAAAAAAAAAAACCAAATATATGAAAAATTCATGCCCTTCATTGACATGCATACTGTTCTTCCATTTTCATCAGATAGTAAATGAGAAGAACCCAAAATCTTGTTTGTGTTAACATAGCCTTTTCTGATGCTGGACAGCTCCTGTAAATAAATGCTCAGTCTGTCAGGGAAAATCTCAACACTGCATACAAAAATAGACTTTGTCACATTGGGGTCTAAATGCAGACAGTGCTTTTCTTAAATGATTACTATTATTAAAGAATTCACTTCAATAATGAAATGCATAGAATGGGGGATAAATCATGAGATGTGGTTAGCATGTAGTATGCAGAGGCAGGTGTGAGATTTACAGTTCATTAGGTATGTTGATTGCATCGAGAATTAAATTCATAAAGAGAGATAAAAAGTGGATACCACTTCCTAAGTACACTGTAAAAGGCACTTTCTGCTTAATCTCTACAATGCATGCTCCAAGCAAGGTTCAACTTCTTCCTCTTTGTAACAGAATGCAATGAATGTTCTGAACTGCATTGTAGAGTCAACGGCTTGCTTTAAATATGTGGTTTCCTCTTAAAGTCACATGTGTGTGAATTAAAGGCACTGTTTGTGTAGCACAATATTTTCCTGAGTCCCACTTAGTCCCATAGCTGCTCAGACCCAAATAAACACACAGAGGCTTATATTAATTACAAACTGTAGGGCCATGACCTATGGCTCAAGCTTCTTGCTAGCTAGTTCTTATAACTAAATTCAGCCCATTTCTACATGTCATCATGTGTTCCGTGGCTTTACCTGTGTGCTATTACTGCTGCTCCCTGAACAGCAGGATGGCATCTCCTCCACCTCTGCCTTTCTTCTTCTTCCTGTCTTTCTTCTGGATTTGCTGCCTGCCTCTAAGCTGCCTCACCATAGTCTAAACAAATGTATTTATCAACCAACCAGAGCAACACATATTCACAGAATACAGAAAGACATGGGTTTTAATCACAGCACTATGTGATTTAGGACCTTAGAGTAGCACACCTCATTGAAGCTGAAAGTTACCTTAGAAAGCACCAAAAACTGTCAGTTTCATTTTGCGGTTGATGAAAGTGACATTATCAATGTCAACTGGTTTCTCCAGTTTCCATGATAGGTACTTAAAAGGAATAACCACCGTTTGCCTAATCTACAAGTCTACTTAGCATTTTAATGTCAGAGAAAGAAAAAAAAAAAGTACATGTGCTGTGCTTACTTCTACCATTGGCAATTGAGTTCATGGTCTTTGGATCAGTTACCTAGTGAATACTTTCCATGTTAAAATAAGTGGATAATTTTGATTAAACTAACTACAGAACTAACTGGCTGATGTAAAACACCTGATCTCTTTTATACAGGTGGAAGCTTGTTTGAGAATGTGATTAAAACCCATGCTGAAGGGCACAACATGCATTTTGTAATGTCGAAGAGGCAGACATTTTTATTTAGCTGTTGATCCCTTGCTTTAAGCTGTGAAAGAATGAACACACTTGGTTTTGCTGTTCCCCGAGCTTCGTTCCTCAAGTGTCTCAGAGTGACAGGACTAGACGGGCCAACAACAGATTGATTACATAAAGCTGTGTGGAAAAATTAAATGATACAGCAAAATGTCATACCCAGCCTCAACAGCTGTTTTTCATGACAGGAGTAAGTGAACACTAAAATCCCAGAATATTAAAGTGGTGAAATACAAGTGAGAAAAAGTCTGAGAAATTCACTAATCTGATCATTTTTAATGAAAAAAATATATGGTAATTATATGAAAAGCATCCATAAAGCATTTGCTTTCTTAAACATAAAACTCTGGTCCTTTTCAATAAACATTACTTTATCTTTGTTTTCCCATATAATAAAGTGCTTTATTGGAACTTTTCCACCTTTCTTTAGATTACCATTTAGTTTCCACAAGAGTATTTGAAGGCATTCAATAAGCTAAATTTTGAGACATGAATTCTGAAACCACAAATGATCAGGTGCACTCCATGAAGATGAATTTGAATAACAGCAAAACTAAAAAAAAAAAATCATTCTTACATCAAAGAAAACTAGGTTTTAAAATTCATATTTGATATCATAACAATTTATGAAATGAGATTAACTCCAAACATTCTTAAAAATGAAAATTGAAGCCAAATTAGTATACTCTATGGGACACAAACAGGGACATAGATTCTACTTTATCAAAAGACAGTTTTGTGTGTACACTCCCTTCAGGAGCATTATATGACTACTGTGTTCTTTTTTCTCCACAATCAGAGCAGAATGATAGGATTATCAATACATCTTCAAAGGTCAGAGAACTTTAGTGGGCATGAATGACATGTGTAAAGGTACAACTCATCTCATGTGTTATTTTTAAGGAAAGGCATTAATACAAGGGCTTCATGGTTTATTAACTTAGCATACTTACACAGTGAAGTGAAATATTATGAAGACAATAAAAATATTTTTAATGTGTAAACACCATAAATAATATGTATATAAGATCATGAAAGCACATTTTATGAATACTTACATCCTAAACATTTAATTTCTCTATTGTTTTTTGGTTCCTCCAAACAAAGGAGAGGAGAGAGGGTGAATTGATAGGTTATTACTTTATCAAAAGACCTCAAAGCTCCCTAGTGTGTTTACTCAGATTACCCCAACATGACATTGTTCTTTATAGCTGTCTGATTTACTTCTATTATGCTGTCTCTATTGTAACATGTAGAAGAAAAATGAGTATAATAGAGTTATGCAAGTCTTTGTTGATAAATAGAACCCCTGGTGAAAATCTAATAACTTCAGACATAAAGTATTGATCCTACCATACCCATTCTCACTGATGCTTTTAATGTTATATCATCTCACATATTCATAATTACATGAAAAACAAATTAGTGCATGTAATATAAGATGGAACTTTGTGCTTCAAAGTATCACCAATCTATTCTTTGTAATGTTGAAGGTCAAATAGTTTTGGCTGAATAATTATAGTAGCATTTTCTGTGACAATATGCTCAAGTTACCAATGAAAATAGATCTGTTACCCAAAAGGAAACTGTCATGCACACTTCCAAGTATCTTCTTGTAAATGTTGTTACAAAGGAAACAGTGAAAGGGTTAGCACAAATCACACATTCTGCTTTGAGGTTTCCCCTGCCCCACCCAAATCAATAGACAACTTTCGGCAGATAAGTCTTTTAAATAAGTAATCAAGTTGACCATTTAAATGGTGAAACCCTTAGGTAGCCCGGATCTGCTTACTTTTGTACATTGCATGACTGTAGACTTGTAGCAGATAGCTTCCCTCCCCATCACCAAGCCTTAGCAATCACTTTTCCTGAAGACTTCCAGAAGTCAATAGTATAATATGTTCATCCCAGTTCATAAATCAGGAGAGTCATATAAAAACTGTAGAAGAAAAAGTAATAGAATGTCATAAATGTTATCTATTAATGTTTAAAATTATAAAGAATCCATATATATCCTCCATATCTATGGAGTGAGAGTATGAAGTATGTTGAAGCCCCTCACATTGATAAATACATCTTTTTTTATGCCAGAGAGAATTGGTTTAAAGTCATAAGTTTTGGACTTCCTTTATTCTCTTACTTTTTATTGTGATATAGGTAGAGCTGACATTGGTAAGTTTTTGTTGCTTTTTCCATCCCAGACTAAATCTCATGTTGTAAGAATATGTGCTTGCCAATGTGAACACCCCTATGAACATACTGCTTCTGTTTCCCTAAAGATAAGAAGTCTGTTTCTTTAGCAGTGGAGGAAACCAGTTTTTAAGGAATGGGATTGAGGCAGGTGAGGAATTGCTTTGTAGACAATTTGAACAGAGTTCTGAAATCTAATAAATTTAAAATAAATGTAATGTAGTATTGCCAGCTATACTCTCAAACTTGACTCTTGGGCATTAATATTTGAAAATCAGAGGCCCAGAGCATAGAAGTGTGGATGCTATTGACACTAAATGGGTACATCTCGTTGGACTATCAAACTCCTATCTCTATGATGCTATATATCTAGGCAGAAAATAATGTAAGACAAATGTTCTTATTTAGTATTATAGACACTACAAATGTTTTTGAATGAGAATGTAGCCTACAGATATGTTCAAGTGAAAGGAATTGGTAACAGATGATCCTATTTTTATCTGGGACAGGGGTCTCACGGGAAGTCTATCTGCCATTCAGTAATTCTGTGAATCAAAAACTCCACAAAACCATGTTTAGTAAAAGGAACATTCTACTAAGATAATTTAAGTAAATGTACTACTCACATCCTATCTCTTACATATAAAGAATGAGTATGATTGGAGTCCCAATTTGAATAATCATACGATTTTATTTGACTATGGATATTTTAATATAAATTTACTAATGTTTGTTTACGCTCAAAGGCATCAGAAATTTTAATTCTATCCATGTAAATATACATTTTTAGATACATGAGTTATACAGGCAGCTGTTGACTATAGCCCAAGAGCTAACTGCATAAATATAGGCACAATTCCTTCTGTTATCAATTTATTATATTTATAACACTGAAAAGATAGTATTTTATCTTAGCCCATTTTTATTTAAATTATTCTTTACATTCTGTCAGTTAAACTTGTGTATAATGAAATGAAAAGCTACATTTTCTACCTCAGTTATTTTATATGTTCTTTTTTTTATAACTTTTTATTTTGTGTTTTAATTTTACACATCAGCCATGGGTTCCCCTGTCCTCCCCACTTGCGTCCCTACCCTCACCTTCCCCCCAGCCCTCCCCTCCAGGGCCAAGATTCTCCTGGGGATCCAACTCAACCTGGTGGATTCAGTACTTTTAAATTTGTTATGGTGAAACAAGCCTGTAATTCTATAATCATGGTAATCTAATACAAGAAGATCAAAGGTTCAAGGCCAGCCTGGGTATAGAGCTATGTAAATGCCATCCTATGCAATTTAATAAAAACCTATCTCAAAGTAGACCAAATGTTGTAACATAAAATGCCACTATAAGTAAAATGTTGTTATGATGACTATTGTTTAAAATAGTTATGCCTAATAAGTAATAATTATTAGTCAATAAGGAACTAATTAGTTAATGAGAATATAAATATAATGGAGTTTTGCATCACTTAATAATGAGGGCTTTCTGTAAAATTTAAGAAAGAAATAAGCATATGAACATTATAATCAAGTTTGAAGCAGTAAGTGATGTGTTTTATTTCTTCTACTTGACATTAGAAGACAAGGAAAGATATTTTATTGTGTCTCTGTGAGAATGCAAGATGTAATATGTAGAGGGCATGTAGACCACACCATTTTCTTTTCTCAATAAATCTACCTAGAAACATCAACTTGTTAAAATTCATTTCTCAAGCAGATTTCACAAGGAGCTATGATTAATAGGGAATTCATAATTACATGCTCCAGGTAAAATAAAGTGCTGATTGGCCAGTAGCCTGGCAGGAAGGATAGGGTAGGTGGGATAAGGAGGAGGAGAATGGTGGGAAATGAAGGCTGGGGGAGACACTGCCAACTGCTGCCATGACAAGCAACATGTAAAGATACCTGTAAGCCACAAGCCACCTGGCAAAGCATAGATTAATAGAAATGGGCTAAATATAAGAGTAAGAGCTAGACAATGGTAGGCCTGAGAAATTGGCCAAGCAGTTTAAATGATATAAATATCTGTATGTTTATTTTATAAATAGGTTGTTGGACTAACAGGGCTTGGCAGGGGCTGGAGAGAAGGTCTCCAACCAAGCACTGGGCTGAGCTCTTAGACTTCAGTTGAAGAGAATGAGGAGGAATCACAGGAGCAAGTGAGGTCAACATCATGATGGAAAAACCACAGAGACAGCTGACCCAAGCTAGTGGACATTGGTCTGTCAGCTGGGGAAAATGCATGGGACCGAACTAGGACTTCTGAATGTGGTTGATAGTTATGTGGCTAGATCTGTTTGGAGAACCCCTGGCAGTGGGATCAGAACTTATTTCAGATGCATGAAATGGCTTTTTGGAACACATTCCCTAGGGTGGGATACCTTGCTCAGCCTTGACACAGATGGGGAGGACCTTGATCAAACTTCATTTTAGTATCCCAGACCTTGTTGACTACCCAAGGGAGACCTTAACTTCTCTGTGGAGTGGATGGAGGGTGGGATGAGGAAAGTGAGGCAGGATGAGAGAAGGGTAAGGAGGGGGAACTGGGATTGGTATGCAAAATGAAAAGCAACCTTTTTAAAAAAATATTTTTTAAAGCAAGGTCTTTGAAATCCCATGCTGAAAGTCATCGCAGAATGGTACAGGAGAAAGGCAGCAGGTAATTGATAAGGCCTTGCATTTTTTCATGATTGTGTTCCATGGGAAAGGTGATAGCAGAGTTTCCTAGGGTTTCAGGTTGATAAATTAGTGATGGATAAAATCAGAAGGCTTGTGACTGGCTGGTGAACCTTGGTGACTTTCTGGCCTGGGAGATGCAGACTGAATTTGGTAGTATGTATAACTGTAAGTGAAGCAATTTTGTGGAGAGTGAAAAGTAAAGACTATTGAAAAAAAATAAACAAGATGTAATTTAGCAAGTCCTCGGAATTATAATAAATGGAGTTGCTACCATCACAGGAAGTTATAAAAGCTCAGCAACCCCCATGAACAGGTGTTGAAGACTCACAATGGGAAAATTAAAAGAAGGTTGAATACAAACAGTGAAAACAGACATAGAGAGAACAGAGGATGACAGAGTGGAAATCAGTACTACAGCACCTTAGCTGAGGAAGAGGAAGGCTTTCTAGAGATCGGATAAAAACCGAAGCCATGCCCTATGTAACTTCTTTTGCCTTTGAGTAGATTGTGTAGCTGATTGTCAGAGCGACAAAATTTCCTCCGTCATTGGGTCATAATCCCGATGACCGATTTCCACAAATCCTATTTATTCAGTGTAGGGATTGCTACAAGCTGACTCTTCTTTGGCACACTGCCACAGGTTGTTAAGGATAGGGCTTGATGATGAATTTGGGCTTTGGGAGAGAAAAAACAGTTTTTTTAGGCTTTGCATAGCCAAGGTCCAAGACCCTGTTTTTCAAATTATGTGAAGGCTGTCTTTCGGCTCAGTATGGAAGACACATTTTGCAGGTCCGTAAGGCTGTGTTAATTGATTTTATGTCACATGCCAGTTACATGAAATCTTGAATTTAGGATACTAAAAGGAAATATTTATCCACTGAAGAAAGGAAGATGGATATGAAGTCAAGTAGCAAGATAAAGAAAATATGTAAAGGTATTAAGCATGTTACAGTTGTTCACATGGCTTTTTAATATTTTAGATCCTAATAATTTCATTTTAACTGAAACCACTTGGAGTTTTCAGCATCATTTGGTTTTGCTAAAAGTTGTGTTTGTTTTTAAATTGGCTTTGGAGAAATTGTCAAATTGACTCATAAAGGTCCAAGGCAACTGTTGATATAGAATCAGTGATTAAAAAGACCTTTTCCGTAGTTACTCATATCCTGTTACTGGTTACTCACATCCTGTTACTGGTTTTCTTAATTCCCTTAGAAAATACTAAGTGCGTAGTTTGTCACAACATTGTCCCACTAATAATTCACTTTCACTATAATGAACTTCATTGGGCATACTTGAGAGAACAATATGAGAGGGAAGCTCCCACCATGTTCTTGGAATGCACTTGTTCTGAACCGTAAAACAACATTTCAACATGAACCATTCATTTTCCAGAGAAATACACGTGGGAATGATTTTTACTTTCTGAAATTTTAGAATTATTTTATAAACATCTCTATTTTAAATTTATTGGTTCTTATATTTTTGATTGTGAGCCTAGCCTTTAACAGCTGAGCCATCTCTCCAGCCCAAATTTATTGGTTCTTTAAAAAAAAATAAAATAAAAAATCTGTATTCTTCTTTAACCGAGGGCCAGATTTATTTATCACTTAGTAAAACAATTATCAACAAGAACAAATTAAAATTATAACAAGACAGCAAAATGTTGATGAGTTCTCAGATTGAATTCAGCTTCTGACCTTCCTAGGTTGAATTCCTCCTGCTCAGGTTGACTCTATTTGGAGACAAGCTTTTAAAGCAGAAATTAAGGTTCAGTGGCAGGGCCTACAATGTAGGATAGATAACTTTTGGAGAGGAATAGGGCACAAAGATGACATGGCCAGAAGATGGATATCTGTTAGCCAGTGACAAGGCCCAGGAGAAATCAATGTAATTGTTACCTTTGTCTTGGCCAACCAGACTATGGAGCGGTTGGCATATAAATCAGTGATGTTTAAGCTTCTAAGTCTGTGGTATGGTAACATGACTGACTGTCATAATGCACAAACTTAAAATACTCAATATGAACAGAGCTATGGAGACTAAAATACTATTTATTTTTGCTTTGCTACCTTGTGCTTTTTTTGTTTTGAGGCTTTTAAAATGTTTTATGTCTATAAAAATATCTAAAAAAAATTGAATGAAATAACATATTTTCTGTCCATCACAGTAAAGATCTTTGCTTTCTTATTTACATTTTCCATGACATAATTTATTCCAGGACTCCATCAAGTCTTGCTTGGCATACTAAAAAGGACATCTTAATTGGTTTAATTTTCTTCAAGTTTGATTGATACTGACTTAGAAAGTCATAGTTCTCTCAATGTTATGCCTAACTAAATGAGAAAGAAATGTTCTAGTCTTTCAAGCACAGGTAAATTAGTTGGAAAAAATATTTCCCATTTGCTGTGCATATCTGACCTCCCTTTCAACACCATTATGTACCTTAGACAACACTCAAAGTAGAAATGTATCAGATTCCAAGTTCAAAATGTCTATTCATCTGACTCTTAAAATGAACTCTTATATAATTTCTACTAATTACAATCCCATTTATGGTGCAAATCTGAAGTTTATTAGTACCTTTCTTAACAATGTCTTCTAATATAAACAGATTACTCTTTACAAATAATTCACCCATCCTGCCTTTTAGCACTCAAGACATAGCACCTTGCAATATTACCACAGAAACAAATATTTCTTGAAGATATTTCTTGTTTCTATGCAATAATAATAGTAAATAGATTGTATTTTTTTCCTTTTTTTTTTTTCTGGAGCTGAGGACCGAACCCTGGGCCTTGTGCTTGCTAGGCAAGCACTCTACCACTGAGCTAAATCCCCAACCTGTAGACTGTATTTATATGAATTAATCTTTAGTTAATACATCGTCTGCATTATGAAGACTCACATTCTACAAACTGTGAGTGTACATAAAAATGATAACATTATTTTAAATTTCAAGTAGGTTTAATACAAATGTGTTAAAAACTTGAAGTCCCCCTCCACTCTTTTTTTTTGTTTTGTTTTTTGTTTTTTTTTTTTTGAGACAGGGTTTCCCTGTGCAGCTTTGCATCTTTCCTGGAACTCACTTGGTAGCCCAGGCTGGCCTCGAACTCACAGAGATCTGCCTGCCTCTGCCTCACAAGTGCTGGGATTAAAGGCATGTGCCACCACCGCCCGGCTCCCCACCCCCAATCTTGATCATTGCTTTTAGATTATTTATAAGCTCATTTTCTATCAAATTATAATTAGTCCATAAGTATTCTAATACTTTTCCATGTTTATATTGGGATATTCTATTAAATAGATAGGAATGACAGCCAGAGGGCCCACTAAATTGTGGATGATATTTTCATAATATTGAATATTGTTTTAGAAACTTCTTAAACTCATTTTGTGTTGTATTTTCTTGAAAGCAGTTTTAACTAAAAACACTTTGCATGAGTCTTTGTGATCACCTTTCAAGTAAGATATTTTAAACATTAAATTACTTTAATAGATGCACCATTGTCATCATTATGTATTATGACTTATGTTTGTCACTGTAAATATAGAGTGGCCCCATTATTATCCTAATGAACATAATACAAATAATATTGCAGCTAGTTGATTTCTGTCATAGATTAGGTTAATATGCTTTTTCTCCTTGAAATTTATTGAGCCAATTGCTCATTCATTTGTTCATACATTCATAATTTCCAGAGAGTATAATGCATCTATGCAGAGACCCAGATAACATACATCATATTTATGTATGTGATTTAACTGACAGAGTTGTAAAATTCTATGAAATTTGATAACCTCATAGCATTAATACCAGATAACTTGTTGTGGTATATATGCAATAACTTTAAAATAATATAATCACAGTTCTTTCCCTCATGTTAATCATGTGTGCTGAAGACCTTAGTAACAGTAAAACAAATGGTCTGTGTACAAATATTAAACACGACACAGAAAGAGTTCATAAGAGAGACAAAAAGGACATTTTGTTAAGTTTCCTTGTTGTTAACTATATGCTCTTTGATTTGTGGCATGGTGCATAGGTAGTTTGGTTATAAGTAGATATTTATATGGGCTTTGCTCTTTTTCTGATAATGTAAATAGGATGGAAATGAGGATGTGGAATAGGTGGGAAACATGTAATTAGATTTGAATAAGTGTTATGTTCTCATATTTGGAATGCTTCAGGATATCTCTTAATTATTTTGTAATATTTTTAATTGATGTGTATGAGTTCATATATTTCACTTAGCTTCAAATATTATGTTTAATACATATGTAGTAGAAATAGAGAACTGAATAGTGCTTTTTTTCCATGCAACAGTCACTAAACTAAGAGTATTGCTGAGGAATTGGCTGGATATTGAGGAATCTACATTTACCTCATAATTTTGATCATTTTCTCAATTATGCACACTTACAATAAAAACAAAATAGTTCCAAGATGATTTAAGTTCATTATCTCATTGATCAAATCTTATAATTAAAAGATGATTATATATTTTTGACTTTTTTATGTGAGAGTGTTTTGCCTGCATGAATGCATGAAAACCATATTACACACTTTGTGACTGTTGATGTCGGAAGGTGTTGGATTATGACACCCTGGATTGGGTGTTAAAAATGATTATGAATAACCATGTGGGTGCTATAAATCAAATATGAGCCTCTGCAAAAGCATCAAGTACTCTTAACCATGGATACATCTCTGTAGACCTCAAATATATAGTTTTACCTACAGTAGCTATGTACCATAAAGGGAAAAGATTTGAAACAACAACTATTTCATTGGATGCCAAAACCATGAGAGTTAAAACTTTATTAGGACCACTATTGAATAATTCTGACTGAAGTCACAGAATTATCCATTTGGTA
>NW_023412147.1:0-31491 GCF_903995425.1 Onychomys torridus
AAATCTGCCTGGCTCCCCTTCCAATGCCCTAATGGAAACAGTCAGTTTCCCCCCTCAGTAACCTGGTGAAATTGGCTTGTCTCTCCCTCCAGTGCCCTGATGAAATAAGCCAGGGTCACTCTCCAGTGCCCTGATGAAATCAGCTTGGCTCCTCCACCCGTGTACAGGATGAAATTTGCCTGGGTCTTCCTTCAGTGCCCTGAGGAAAATGGCCTGTGTTCCCCTCCAGTGTCAAGGAAGAAATCAGCCTGGGTCCCCCTCCAGTACACTGAGGAAATCTGACTATGTCCACCTGAAGTGTTCAGGATCAAATTGGCTGGGCTTCCCATCCAGTGTCCTGCATGAAATCGGCCTGGCTCCCCCTCCAGTGCCCTGATGAAATTGGCCTGGCTCCCCCTCCAGTGCCCTGATGAAATCATGCTGGCTCCCCCTCCAGTGCCCTGATGAAATCAGCCTGGCTCATCCTCTGTGTTCAGGATGAAATCACCATGGCTTCCCCTCCATTATCTGGGATGAAATTGGCCTGGCTCCCCTTTCAGTGTGCAGGATGAAATCAGTCTGGGTGACCCTCCACTGCCCTGATGAAATTGGCTTGATTTCCCCTCCAGGGTCCAGGATGAAACCTGCCTGGCTCCCCCTCCATTGTTAGGGATGAAATCGGCATGGCTCCCTCTTCAGTGCCTTGATTAATTCGGCCTGGCTCCTCTCACTGCCCTGATGAAATTGTCCTGGTTCCCCCTCCATGGTCCAGGATGAAATGGGCATGTCTCCCTCCAGTGTCTGGGTTGAAATCAGACTGTTTCCCACTCCAGAGTCTGGGATGAAATCAGCCTGTGTCCCCTTTCCTCTGTCAGGGAAGAAATCAGACTCTCTCCCCTCCATTGCACTGATGAAATCAGTCTGGCTCCCCCTCTGGTGTCAGGGATGAAATCAGCCTGGCTCTTCCTCCAGTGCCTTGATGAAATTGGCCTGGGTCACCCTACAGGGCACTGAAATAATCAGCTTGGATCCCTTTCCAGTGTCTGGGATGAAATCGTCCTGGGTCCCCCTCCTGTGTCCTGATTTAACGAACCTGCCCCCTTCCAGTGTCCTGATGAAATCGACCTGGCTCTAACTGTAGGGTCCTGAAATAATCACCTTGGATCCCCTTCCAGTGTCTGGTATGATTTCATCATGGCTCCCCCTCCAGTGCCCTAATGAAATCTGCCTGTATTCCCTTCCAGAGCCAAGATTAAATCGGCATGGCTCCCTTTCCAGTTTCCAGATGAAATCGGCCTGGCTCCCCCTCCAAGTCAGGGATGAAATCAGCCTGGTTCCCCCTTCAAGTCAGGGATGAAATCGGCCTGGGTTCCCCTACAGTGTCCTCATGAAAAAGGCCTGGGTTTCCCTTCAGTGCAGGTATAAATTCAGCCTGGCTCCCACTTCAGTGTCAGGGATGAAATCAACCTGGCTCACCCTCCAGTGTCCATGATGAAATCACCCTGGCTCCCACTCCAGTATCTGGGATGAAATCGGCCTGGCTCCCCTTTCAGTGTCCAGGATGAAATCAGTCTGGGTGCCCCTCCAGTGCCCTGATGAAATCTGCCTTGGTCCCCCTCCAGTGTCCAGGATGAAATCGGCTTGGCTCCCCCTCCAGTGCCCTGATGAAATCAGACTGGCTCCCCCTCCAAAGTTCAGGATGAAATCAGCCTGGCTCCTTCTCCAGTGTCCAGGTTCAAATCAGCCATGCTCCCCCTTCCATGCCCTGATGAAATTGGCCTGGCACCCCCTCTACAGCCCTGATGGAATTTGCCAGTCTCCCCCTCCAGTGTCCAGGATGAAATCGGCTTGTTTCCCCCTCCATCTCCCTGATGACATCGACCTGTCTTCCCCTCCAGTGTAAGTGATGAAATTGGATTGGTTCCCACTCCAGTGCCCTGATGGAATCAGCAAGGGTCCCTCTCCAGTATCCTGATAAAATCAGCCTGGCTCTCCCTCCAGGGTACAGGATGAAATCAGCCTGTGTCCACCTCCAGTGACCTGATGAAAAGGGCCTGTGTCTCCCTCCAGTGTCAGGGTTGAAATTAGCCTGGGTGCCCCTCCAGTGCCCTGATGAAACCGTCCTAGCTCCCCCTCCAGTTCTCTGGTGAAATCGGCCTGGCTCCCCCTCCTGTGCCCTGATGAAATCAGCCTGGCTCCCCCTCCAGTGCCCTGATGAAATTGGGCTAGATCACCTTCCAGTGCCCTTATGAAATTGGCCTGGCTCCCCCTCCAGTGTCAGGGATGAAATCAGCCTTGCTCACCCTTCATTTTAAGGGATGAAATCGGCCTGGATAACCCTGCATTGTCAGGGATGAAATGAGCATGGATCCCCTAAATATTCCTAGAAATGGTTAGGTAAGGAGTTAGAGGTCTATAAAATTAGTAAGGCCGTATGGAAGAAGGGTCAGAGCTAAACTGTTTAAAGCTGTTACTTAATGTCCTCTTGACCCAGGTGGTGTCTCCTTGTGGAATTACATTAAATCAGGAGTCTTGCATGTGGACTGTTGGTACTGCTAGTCCTTGAAAGTGGCCAAGGAAGATATCTGATTCCAGAGGTAGCTTTTCCTGAGGCTGTTCTCCAAATACCTTGAATGTGTATGTCCAGAGAGTGACCAGTCCACACTGTTAGCCCTTCTTAGGGAAAAGTCAATTGGGAAAACTATGAAAGCACACATGATTTTCATGAAAGAAGACAGCTGATATATAACAAGTAACATCAAAAACTCCTTGGAATTTGGCTTCCTCTGGAAGAAACCCTTGATCCCTCCAGGTAGTGACTTTGCCATAACCAGCTGAGTTCTTATGATGTATTCCTGTGGCTTGCAGCACCAAATATCCACATTGAACCTAAGGAATCAGAAAGATTAAAAATTCACATCTGAGGGTTGGGGATTTAGGTCAGTGGTAGAGCGCATGCCCAATAAGCACAAGACCCTGGGTTCGGTCCTCAGCTCTGAAAAAAAAAACTTACATCTGATAAATGTCTAATATCAAAAATATACATAAAGAACACAAGAAATTAGAGAAACAAAACAAAAACTCATCTTAGAAAAGGTCTAATATCAAAAATGTAACTATTGATCACATGAAATTAAATAAAACTAAAATTCTCACCTAATAATGGTCTAATATCCATAATATACATATGAAACACAGGATACCAGATAAGTAAAACAAAAATTCTGATCAGATAATGGTTGAATATTTAAAATGTACATATTGAACACAAACAAATAAATGCAACAAAAATTCTCCTCTGATAAATGCCTACCATCTAAAATTATATATTGAACATAAGAAATCAGATCAATAAAACAAAAATTGAAATCAGATAAAGGTCCAGTGTCCACAATATATATATATAGAAAACAGAAAACAAGATAAATAAACAGATAAATCAAAATTCTCATTTGATAATGGTCTAATACCAACAATATACTTATTGAACCCAAGAAATTAAATAAAACAAAAAAAATCATGTCTAATAAGAGTTTAACATCAAAAATATACATATTGAATATATTTAGGTAAATAAAAAAATTCCTATGTGAAAAAGGTCTAATATCTAAAATATACATATTGAACATAATTACAAAAATAAAACAAAAATTATCATCTGATAAATGTCTTAATAAACACAAGAAATGAAATAAAACAAAAATGTTCTCTGACAAATGTCTAATATCCAAAATATAAATATTGAACACAAGAAGTTAAATAAAAAAAAATCATCTGATAAAGGTCTAATATAAAAAAATATTCATTTAACATAATAATTCAGATAAACAAAACAAAACAAAAATTCTGATTTGATAAATTCCAAAATATACATATTAAACACAGGCAATCATAAAGAGAAAACACAAGAAATCATAAAAGAAAAACAAAATTCTCATGTCCTAAATGACAAATATTAAAAATATACTTATTGAACACCAGAAATTAAATAAAACAAAATATATCATAGGTAAAGATCTAATATTCAAAATATACATATTGAACACAACAAATTGAATACTTCAAATTATCACCTGATAAATTTCTGTGTACAAAATATATATATTGAACACACAAGATTAAATTTTCAAAATTCACCAGGTGGTGGTGGTCCATGCCTTTAATCCAAGCACTCATGATTCAGGGGCAGGAAGGTCTCTGTGCCTTCAAAGCCAACCTAGACCCAAAGTGAGTACCAGAAAAGGTACAAAGCTACATGGAGAGACAGTGTCCTGAAAAACCAAAAATAAATAAATAAATTAATTAATTAATAAAATAAGTAAATGAAAAATTCTCATCTGATAGAAGCCTAATATACAAAATATACATTGAAATTAAGAATTCAGATAACTAAAACAAAAAAATATGATCTGATAAAGGTATATTACCCTTAATATACAGAGTGAACAAGAAATCAGATAAATAAAACAAAAATTCAAATATGATAATGGACCAAAAATATATACATATTGAACACATAAAATTTTAAAAAACAAATTTTTTTTTCAGAAAAAGGTCTAGTATCCTAAATTATATATTGAACACAGGAAAACAGACAAATAAGACAAATTGTCATCAGATAAAGGTCTAATATACAACATATATGTATTGAACAGAAGAAATCAGAAAAAAATTTTTTCTCATCTAATTAAGGGCTAAGTAATATCAACATTATACATATTGGACACAATAAATCAGATAAATAAAATAAAAATTCTCACCTTAAAAATTTCTCATATCAAAAATATACATATTGAAGATAATTAGGTAAATAAGACAAAAATTCTTATCTGATAAATAATATTAACAATATACATATTGATCACAAGAAATAAAAACAAAACAAAATTCCCATGTGATAAATGTCAAGTACCAAAAATATAGTTAGGCTCCCTAAATCAGTCACCTCTGTCTGGACCAAGTACACTGATAAGACCAAGAATGAATCCACAAGGAGATGGGCAGATGCCAAGGCAGAAGTACATACAACAAAATAAAGAGCGATACTGCATCACCAGAACCTAGTGCTTCTCCAACAACTAGACCTGAACATCACAGAATGGAAGAAGAAGAAAACAACCTTAGAAGTAACATCATGAAGAGGCCAGAGCCATATATAGAAGAAATCAAAAATAAAGTGGAGGAACAGACAAACAGAAAATGGGAAGGACGCTATAAAAACCTAGAAAGCAGAAGAAAACAACAAGTCCCTGAAAGAAAATCATGAAAAAGCAATGAAAGAGATGAAGGAAATGGTTGCTCATTTCTAAATTAAAAATTTTGTTTTTTTCTCTATTTATGAGGCATCGAGAGTGTTGATGTCCAACACTGTTATTGAAAGATATGTATTGTTACATTAAGTTCATCCAAAATGATTTGTCTTCTTAATCCTGGGGCCTCCTTACATGATGCTCCCTGAGCCATGTGTGTATTGATGGGATCACACCAGGCATGTTTGCATGTTTGTTTCATTTTATAAACAGGAAAGGATATGGTGCAGAGAGTTTCATTGCCGACAAATCGTAATTTTTATAATATATGGATGAAAGGTATTTAAAAAAAAGACCTGCCATCTCTCCAAATGTCATGTACTTAAGAATGATATTGAAGCTGATTTCCTGGGCATGGACATGATTATTACAAAAATGAATCATCTTGCTCTCCTTCACACACAATCACACACATATCCATACTCACAAAACATCTGTGAACATAAAAGTATAATATATGTATGATGTAAAACAATATGCTCATGACATTGTCTGATCTAAATGTGATCCAGATATGAATGTACAGCTGGTTATAATATATTTATATAATTGCTCAACCTCCCCACCCCACAACATGTCAGAAGGAAGACATTCTTCCATGTCTGCAAAGCCCAGGACAGGAGTTAAGAATAGAATAATCATGTTGCTGCTTCTCGGTTTCCATCTCCTTAAGAAGTATGGATAAAGAAAATGTGGTACATATACACAATTGAGTACTACTCAGCAGAGAAAAAAATGACATCATGAGATTTGCATGCAAATGGATGGATCTAGAAAAAATCATCCTGAGTGAGGTTACCCAGGCTCAGAAAGACAAACATGGAATGTACTCACTCCTAGTAGGATACTAGATGTAAATCAAAGATGACTAGACTGCTACACAACTCCAGGGAGACTACCTAGATAACAGAACCCTAAGAAAGTCACTGGGAATGACAGAGCAATGGATGAGATCTACATGAACAACCTGGAGAGGAGTGGGGCTAATGAAGGGCAATGTTTGAGGAAAAGAGAGCATAGGGGAGCAGGAGATCCCAGCTAGAATCAAGAACAGAAAGGGAGAACAAGGAATAAGAGACCATGATAAAGGAAGACCACATGTGAATAGGAAGAAGCAAAGTGATAGAGAGGTCTCCAGAAATCCACAAAGATACCCCTACTGTAGACTACTGGCAGTGGTAGAGACAAAGCCCAAACTGACCTAGTCTGGTGATATGATGGCCAAACACCCTAATTGTCATGCTAGAAATCTCATCCAATGACTGAGGGAGGTGGATGCAAACATGTATGGGCAGGCCCCCGGGGGAGCTCCAGGAGTCCAATTGGAGAGAAAGTGGAGGGATATTGGTGAAATTATTAAGGCCACTCCATGTAGGTGAAAGGAAGTTTTATTTTATGGGGTAGCTTACAAATGAAGGGATAGGTTGCAGGGTCTGGGAAAGATATGACGCAGCCTGGCGGTGTTCTCTGGAGAACTCTGCTCAGTCTACCTCCAACATACAGGTCCTTGAACCAAGAGAAGCCTCTCCTCTCTATCCTGGGTCTTGTGCTTCTTCCCTCAGCCCTGCCTTGTGGGCGTGACCATTACCAAAGCCTCAATGGGGTTTGGAAATTCCAGGCCAAGGCTGGGATGGCTGCCTACTACATCTCCCCTTTTTGTCTGAATAAGAAGGTTCTAAACTAATACCTATATACAAAAAAATGTATATCAAATATTGTCTAGGAGTAATGAGGGATAATGACATAGATAAGTTGGAATTACAATAAATGCAAACAATATCAAGCAAAAAACACATACTAAAATCCAGGTCTAGAGCGTGGGTAGGAGGCAAGTTACAAAAATCATCCCAAAAGGTGTCCTATCCTAAAGAACCTGAGTCTAATAGTTAATATATTCTATTTAAGATATTATGAGAGATTATATGAGCAAGAATTGTTGAGACCAAGATTGGATAAAGCACAGGGACAAATAGCCAAACCACTGGAAACACATGAACTATGAACCAATAGCTGAGGAGCCCCATGGAACTGGATCAGGCCTTCTGTATAAGTGTGACAGTTGATTAGTTTGAACTGTTTGGGAGGCACCCAGGCAGTGGGACAGGGACCTGTCCTTAGTGCATGACCTGGCTGTTTGGAACCTGGGGCTTATTCAGGGACACTTCACTCAGCCTGGGAGAAGGGGACAACACCTACCAGAACTGAATCCACCAGGTTGAACTGAATCCCCAGGGGAGTCTTTGCCCTGGAGGAGATTGGAATGAGGCTTGGGTTGGGGGGAGGCAGAGAGGGATGGGGAAGGAGAGGGGAATCCACGGCTGATATTTAAAATTACATTATAAATTAAAAGAAATGGAGAATTTCCTGAATATTTGAATAGGGACCAAAACCAGAAACTAAATCAAGACCAGATAAATAATTTAAATAGACCTATAACCCTTAAGGAAATAGAAGCAGTCATTTAAAGTTTGTTAATCAATAAAAGCCCAGGGACAGATGGTTTCAGCACTGAATTCTACCAGATTTTCAAAGAAGAGCTTATACTGATATACCTCAAATTCTTCCACACACTAGAAACAGAAGGAATGTGGCCAAATTGCTTTTTGAGGCTTTAGTTACCCAAATCAAACAAATATACAACAAAGAAACATAACTGGAGAACAAACAACTCTCATGAACATACATGGAAATATACTCAATGAAATACTGGCAAACCAAATTCAAGAACATATCAAGATATCATTCACCATGATCAAGTAGGCTTCATCCAAGTAATGCATTCATGGTTCAACATACAAAAATCTGTGAGTATAATCCATAATATAAACAAACTGAAAGACAAGAATTACATGACATTCCAATTATATTCTGAAAAAGCCTTTGACAAAATCCAACACCCCTTCATGATACCCTCAAGGTCTTGGAGAAAGAGGGAATACAAAGAACATACCCAAACATAATAAAGGCAATTTACAGCAAGTCAACAGACAATTTGAAATTAAAGGGCAAAAAACTCAAATATCCAAAATAAACATACTGTACACAAGATATTAAACAAAAGTTAAATTCTCATCTGATAAATGTCTAATATTAAAAATATGCACATGGAACATACTTAGATAAATAAAACAATAATTCTCATCTGATAAAGGTCTTATATCTCAAATATACATATTGAACACAAGAGATCATATAAGCAAATAAAAACTCTCATCTTATAAAGGTCTAGTATGCAAAATATACAAAAGGACACAAGAAATCAGATCAATAAAACAAAAATTCTCACCTAATAAAGGTCTAACATTGAAAATATACATATAGAAAACAAGAAATCAGAAAAACAAAACAAAATTCTCAAGTGATAAAGATCTAATATGAAAAATATACTTATTGAACAAAAGAAATAAAACAAAAATTATGTTCTGATTAAGGCCTATTATAAAAATATGCCTATTGAAAACAAGACATTAGATATCCATGTTGAACAGAAGAAATCAGATCAATAAACAAAAATTCTCATCTGTTAAAGGTCTAATATATAAAATATACATATTGAACACAAAAAATCAAGTATGTAAAACACAAATGTATATTCAAAATATACATATTGACATTATTAGATAAATAAAACAAAAATTCTCATCTGATAAATGTCTAATTGAAAACATATTGTGAACAAAAGAAATTTAAAAAAAAACCTGAAATTCTCACCTAACAAAAGACTAATATCCAAAATACACATATTGAATACATGAAATCACATAAAAAAGAAAAATTGTGATCTGATAAAGGTCTAATGTCACAAATACTCCTATTCTCATCTGATAAAATTCTAATATGTCAAATATACATACTGAACACAAGAAATCAGAAAAACAAAACAAAATTCTCATGTGATAAGGATCAAATATGAAAAATATACTAATGAATACTAGAAATTAAATAAAACAAAAATTTTGAACTGATAAAGGTCTAATATCAAATATATCCATATTGAACATTAAATAAACAAATTCTTATGTGATAATAGTCTTATATCCAAAATATGCATACTGAATACAAGAAATTAATTAAATAAAAATTCTTACCTTATAAAGAACTAATATCTGCCAGGTGGTGTTGGCACATGAGTCTAATCTCAGCACTCGGGAAGCAGAGGCAGCTGGATTTCTGTGAGTTCAAAGCCAGCCTGGTCTACAGAGCTAGTCCAGTACAGGCTCCAAAGCTACTGAGAATCTGTCTCAAAAACCAAAAAAAAAAGAAAAAGAAAAAGAGAATATTTAGCTCAGTGGTAGAGCACTTGCTTAGCAAGTGCAAGGCCCTGGGTTTGATTCAAGCAGTGAAGCTGTGTTGGTTCCCAGAGACTGCAGCTTTCTGTGTCCTGTTACTGGAAGATACAGTTCAAGCCCACTTCCTCCAATAAGCTTCCAATTTCCTGCACAGAACTCATTATACAATTCCCTTGACCATTTCTTAATTGATGTTTTACACTGAGGCTGAAGGTCAGCTTTCTTCTGTCACTCTCTGGTCTCTCTACCCTTTCCATTCTCTTTCTGAATTAGACTCCTCAGTATGCCATCATGTTCATCAATAAATGGTGAAGATATTGAATAAACTTCCCATGGGCAGTTGGTGATGCTGCAACATAGCTGACATCACAGAGGTTGCCAGGGCTCTCCAGGATACAATAAAATGTCTAGGGAAGAGCTGCAGATGTCATGGGAACTGACATTGCTTCTCTGCTAAATAAGTTTCCCTCATAATAAACTAGAATCAAGCTGACCTTTGCAGGAGACTCTGCTGAGATACAAGGGAAGCCCTTCAGTACACTCTTCGTCCAAAGCCAGAGATCTCTCTCTGATTGATTGGACATCCGTTAGCTCTTTCCATGTGTGGAAATGAATGTTTATCTCCTACTGAAATTTTATGTACACAAGGTAATAATATCATAGAAATTTATATATGCTATAGTTCATTGTAAATACCTGCATCTCCTTATCTCCTTAGCCACAAGACATTATTGACTTAATGCTGACTGAGAAGGACACTTGTTAAACAATTTCCTGTTAATGAGTCTACAGGAAACAACTAGGCAGAGTTATGCTAGAGGAAGAGGCTGACATAGCCTAGTAAAAAGTACTCATAGGAGTGGTATACAGTCATGGAGCTCAGTGGGACTAAAATCTGTGTCATCAGCATGTATGTAGTGGGTGTTTTACTCTCTGTTGAGTAGCTCAAAGTGTTCTGCTGTTACTGGGTAGTAAAGGTGGCCAGGCAGCTGGAATCTTCCACACAGAACATGAGTTTCCTATAGAGCAAAGGATATTCAGGACAATCCTATGCAGGTCCCTTCATATATAGGAACATAGTCACTATGGTTCCATTGGACACTCTAAATCAATGGTTCTTAATTTTTCCAATTCTCTGACTCTTTAAATAGCACTAACAGTAGTTCCTCATGTTGTGATGAACCATAAACATAAAGTTAAGAAACAATGAATCAATTATGCTACTGTTATGATTCTTAATTCAAATATTTTATGTGCAGTATATCTGATACCCAACTCACAATGGGGTGGTGACCCACAGTTTGAGGACCACAGCTCTGAATGCAGGCAGAAATCTCTTCAAATCCTGGCAGTGATGCTGAGGCAGTGTGATTCTTAGTTTTCATTATCAGAATGAATGAAACTAGTCACCTTGGAAGAGGTACCCTAAATGAAGAATTACATAAATCAGATTTACTCTGAGTATTTCACTGAGGGATTTTATTAATTGTTAATTGAGATAATACTCCCTAAGATGAGCAGAATCATTTCATTGTCTGCAACATGTACTGTGTAAGTATGAAGAACCCAGAGCATAAGCATAAATAAACCGGCAACATGGGTACATTTGTTTATCTCTGCTTTTGGATGTGGATGTGATATGATTAGCTGAGTTCCTACCTTGATTTCCCAAAAATGGAACTATTACCTGGAACTGTGGGCTATGATCAATTTTTCCCATTCTTAGTTGCTGTGCCTGATAACTCAATGTAATAAAGATGTTAAGAAAGCTCTCTATGACAGAGGGGTTTTCACCAATCAGTGAGATGTGTATCTCAGAAGAAAAGATCCTACTTCCTCCTGAACCCAACCTGTGTTTCCATGCCATAGTTTTACAAGGGCAGAGAGACACTCATAGACTCACAAACGACTTCACTCTGTCAACAAATGTCCCCTAATATTGTCTTGCCATATCAAGTGCTATGCTAAATTCTTCCAATGTGTTATATACAACAAGCTTCACTTCAATGAATGTATTTTTCTTTGAATTTAATGACCATTAATCTTTTCAGCTATGGGGAATTGCATCTGAATTCACTGCCTTGACTCTGAATTTCAGTCTTATGCTATGTCGTTCCTTGAATGGCAGAAGATCCTCCTTAATCCTGAGAGCAAAGTAGTACCTTAAATGTGGGGGTTTAAGTAATGACCTGCAATGTGTCCCACTAAATACCTAAGTTTGGAGATTAACTCCAGGGCTTCTTGGTTTCCCTCTAACATCTCTGCCTCTTAATTTTGGTTTCTGTAAACAGATCTTTCACAAATTTCCTCCTTCCAAAGTAAATAGAACTTATCAGATGTGAAAAGTCACTTTGATTTTCTCCTCAACAGGCCATTTTGAGTTACATCCAAGGCTATCCAAGAAGAATAAGGTCTTGGGCTAGGAACTGAAACAACCACAGGTAAAGGTTTAGAATGAACATCTGAGGAACAGAGTGCAAATCAAGGGTAGGACATCAGGCACACCCAGGTAATTCTTGGTTATGTCTTTGTCAGTTTAGCCTCTTTGCATGTCAGTTTCTTCTACCAAGGAAAAGATGGGTTGGTGATACACCATGTAAATGGGGGCTGTCACAAGGTATGACATATAAAATCATTTCCTTCATAAGTGGGACTTTGTTTGTTTGAATGGGTTTTTTTGGGGGTGAGGGTTATGAGCTAGCATCTAAATGAGCTAAGCTGCACATCTCTTTCTGGTGAAATCTCTTTCTGGGAACAGAGGAATCTTATCAAAAACTTACAAAAAAAATGCTGAAAATGATGCATTAGAGCAGAATATCACTTCACTTAGTTGAAAAAAATTAACACTTCTCTGCATGACTGTTCCCAAATATTTTGCATCGCTCCTATCATTTGCCATTTGGAAAGACTCAACAGCTAGATATTCTTTATTGATTAACCATGTTCAGATGCTAAGGGCAGAGAAGATGGAGAGGAAAGGTAGAAATCATCATGTTTCTTCCGAAATATAGAGTTGTGTTTGCCTGTTCCAATCTCAGAATTCTAATCCTTATCTGGCTAATCAAATAACAAATAAATGCCAACTGTGCCCATTCGTGTATTTTAATAGAAGCACATAAATGATTTTGGTGACTTACTAGAATTTATGGAATTTATATTGAGTCCAACTATTAATATTTTCTTCTCTGTGTTGCTATTCTTATTTGGAAGGATTGCTTGTTTGAGTGGAAGTAAACTGAACCAATCAAAATGGGGGGAATTTGTTTTAACATAAACTACTGTAACAGATATGTTTGAGAGTTGCAAAAGTTTTTCCATTGAAAAAAATCAGAATTTAAGAGGATCCTGTTACATACTGGGACAGAAATCAGAGTCAGCAAAGCTTGCAAAAACAGACTTTTTTTTAGTACTGTGATGGGAGAAACACCTTATTTTTCCCTTATTTTAAAAAATTTTATAATTAATTTAATTTTACATATCAGCATGTGTTCCCCTATCCTCCCTCTTCATGTCCCCCTCCCTCCCTCTTCGTGTCCCCCTCCCATTCCCATCTCTTCCAGGGCAAGGACTCCCTTGGGGAGTCAGCTCAGCCTGGTAGATTCACTCAAGGCAGGTCCAGTCTCCTCCTCCCTTCGTCTACACTGAACAAAGTGTCCCAGCATAGGCCCCAGGCTCCAAAAACCCAGCCCATGCACCAAGTACAGGTCCTGGTCCCACTGCCTGGCGGCCTCCTAAGTTCAAGTTCATCAACTGTCTCACTTACCCAGAGGCCCTGATCCAGTTCCATGGGGACTCCTCAGTTATTGTTGCATAGTTCATTTGTTTCCATTATTTTGTCTATTTGTCCCTATGCTTTTTCCAACAATGGTCTCAATATTTCTTGTTCATATAAACCTCCTCCCTCTCACTGATTGGACCCCCAGAACTCCACCTGGGGATTGAGTGTAAATCTCTTCATCTTCTTCCATCAGATAGATGAGAGTTCTATCGTGACAGTTAGGGTATTTGGCCATCCAATCACCAGTTTAGGTAAGTTCAGGCACTCTCTCAACCATTCTCAGTAGTCTATTGTGGAGGTATCTTTATGAATTTCTGGGGATCTCTCTAGCACTTTGCTTCTTTCTATTCCCATGGGGTCTTCATTTATCAAGGTATCTCTTTCATTGTTTTCCATCTTATTTCCTGAACCACTGAGACCTCCTGCTGCCCTAAGCTCTCTTTGCCCTGACCCTTTTCTTCACCCCCCACTCCTAGCCATATCAACAAGTTTGCTCAGTTAGATCTCATACATTTGTCTGTTGCTGGGCAATTCCTGTGTCTTTCTTGGGGTCCTCTTTGCTAGGTAGCCTCCCTGAAGTTGTGAGTTGCAGTCTGGTTATCCTTTGCTTTACATCAAGTATCCACTTATGAGTGAGTACATACATATACCCAAGGAATGTTCAATCATAACACAAGGGCACAGGCTCAGTTGTTTTCATAGCAGCATTGATTATAATAGCCAGAACTTGGAAACAACCTAGATGCCCTTCAACTGAAGAATGGATACATAAAATATGGTACTTATACACAATGGAGTACAACCCAGCAGAGAAAAAGAGTGACTATATGTCTGATATTAGGCTTTTAACAGACGAGAATTTTTGTTTTACTTAAATAATTCTATCCACTATGTATATTTTGGATATGAGACCATTATCAGATGTGAGTTTTTCTTCTATGTAACTGATTTCTTATGTTTAATAAGTATATTTTGCATATAGGACCTTTACTGAGGAGAATATTTTTTTTCTAATTTCTTTGTTCCGTGTGTATATTTTAGATGTTAGAATTTTAACAAATGAGAATTTTTGTTTTATGTAGCTGATTTATTCCATTCAATATTTTTAAATTGTATCTTAGACCTACCAGTGAGAATTTTGTTTCTAATTTTTTGATATCAGTATATATATATATATATATATATATATATATATATTGGATATTAGAATTTTATCAGTTAACAATTTTTGTTTTATTACCTGATATCTTGTTTTTAGTATGTATATTTTTTATATTAGACTTTTATCAGATGAAAATTTGTGTTTTATTTGTATGATTTCTTGGGATCAACATGTATATTTTGGATATTACACCTTTATCATTTGAGAATTTTTGGTTTACTTATCTGATTTCTTTTGTTTAATATGTATATTTTTGATATCACAGATTTATCATTTGAAACTTTATGTTTTATTAATTTTTTTCTGTTCTGTCAGTATATTTTGGATATTAGACCTTTATCAAGTCAGAATTTTTGTTTTATTTATCTGATTTCTTGTGTCCAATGTGTATAATTTGGGTATGAGATCATTTTCAGATGAGAATGTTTGTTTTATTTATTTGATGTCTTTTGTTCAAAATATATATATTAAAATATTATCAGGTGTGGGTTTTAATTGAATTTACTTATTTGTGGACAATATGTGCATTTTTGTATAAGACTTTATCAGGTTTAAATTTTATTTTATTTATCTTATTTTTGGGGATCATTGTGTATATTATGGATATTAGACTTATCTGATGAGAATATTTGTTTAATTCAATTTCTTGTGTTCATTATTTTTATTTTAAACAATTAGACTTTTGCAAGATGAGCATTTTTGGTTTGCTTAATTTATTTTTAACATGCATATTTTTAATATTATACCTCTATCACATGAAAGTTTGGTTTTCTTTTTCTGATTTCTTGTGTTCACTATGTATACTTTGGATCTTAGACCTTAATTTTGTGAAAGTTTTTATTTTATTTCTCTAATTTCTTTTGTTTAATATGTATATTTTGGATATTAGACCTTGATCAGATAAAAAATTTTGTTTGGCTTAATTTTTTTATGTATACATGTATATATATTTGGTTTTTTGAGACAGGGTTTCCCTGTGTAGTTTTGCACCTTTCTTGGAACTCTCTTGGTAGCCCAGTCTGGCCCCAAACTCAGAGGTCCACCTAGATCTGTCTCCTAAGTTCTGGGGTTAAAGGCATGCACCACCACCACCCAGCTACAATATGTATAATTTTGATATAAGATCTTTATCAGAATAGAGTTTTTGTTTTATTTCATTTTTGGATATTTTGGATATTGGACATTCATCAGGTGAGAATTTTTGTATTATTTATCTGATATCTAGTGCTCAATATTTATATTTTTGATATAAATATTTAGCAGGGAAAATTTTTGTTTTATTAACTTTCTTGGATTCAATAAGTATTTACTTGATATTTCACATTTATCTTTTGAGAATTTTCTTCTCTCTTTCCAATTTCTTGTGTTCAATATGTATTTTTGGATATAAGCTATTTATCAGATGAGAAATTTTTTTTCATTTGTTTGTGCTCAATAATTATATTTTTGGTTTTTATGTTTATCACATGAGGATCTTTTTTATTTTTCTGATTTCTTGTGTTTAGTATGTATATTTTGAATATTAGCCATTTAATAAATTATAATAATTTTTACATTATTGGATTCCATGTGTTCAATATGTGTATTTTCGATATTAGCCCATTATGTGGTGAGAATTTTTGTTTTATTTAATTTTGTATGTTGAATATGTTTAATTTAATTTGGATATAACTCTTTATCATGAGATATATTTTGTTTTATTTAATTTCTTGTGTTATAAATATATATAGATATTGGATACTCAACAGTTATCAGATGAGAATATTTCTTTAAATTTCTTGTGTTCAATTAGTATGTTTTGATATTTGACATTTATGACATGAGGATTTTGTTTCCTTTTCTAATTTATTGTGTTCAATAAGTACATGTTGGATATTAGAGCTTTATCAGGGGAGAACTTTTTATCTTATTTAGTTTCTTGTGTTCAATAATTATATTTTTGATATTAACCTTTATCAAATGAGGATTTTGTATTCTTTTTGTGATATCTTGTGTTAAATATGTATATTTTGGATATTAGAACTTGATCACAGGAGAATTTAATTTTATGTATCTGATTTCTAATGCTCAATATGTATATTTAGGATACAGCCATTTATGATAGTAGAATTTTTATTTTATTTAATTTATTGTATTCAATATGTATACTTAGGATATTAGACCTTTGTAAGAATATTTGTTTTATCAAATTTCCTATGTTCAATAACAATATTTGATATTTTACCATTATCATATAATCATTTTTGGAGCTTTTTATTACTTGTCATCAATACGTATATTTTGGATGTTAGACCTTTATCAGATGATAATTTTTGTTTTATTTGTCTCGGATCTTGGCTTTAGTACATATATTTTTGATATTAGACCTTTAGCAGATAATAAATTTTGTTTCACTGGAGAGGATGTGGAGCAAGGGGAACTCTCCTCCACTCCTGCTTGGAATGCATGCATGTACAACCACTTTGGAAATTAATATGGTGATTCCCTAGATGGTATTTTAATAACCATATATAGACTCCCCCAAAAAGTCCCCTTGACACATAATAATTAAACAATTAAACATACAGAACAAAGAAAGAATATTAAGGTCAGCACAGGAAATTGACTTATAAAGGTAAACCCTTCAGAATATCACCCAATTTCTCAATGGAGACTTTGAAAGCCAGAAGGACCTGGACCGATATAATGCAGGTACTAAGAGATCATGGATGCCAGCCTAGACTAATATACCCAGCAAAACTTTCAATCATCATAGATGGAGTGAACAAGACCTTCTAAGACAAAAACCAGATTTAAACAATACTTATCCACAAACCCAGCCCTACAGAAACAACTAGAAGGAAAATTCCAACCTAAGGAAGGCAGGTACACCCATGAAAACACAGGCAATTGATAACACCACAGCAGTAAACCCCAAAGAAGAGATGTACACACACACTACCACCAAAAAATAAAAATAACAACAAGAACAAAAAAACACTGGTCATTAATATCCCTTAATATCAATGGACATAATTCAGCTATAAAAAGACACAGACTAACAGAATGGATATGAAAACCGGACCCATCTTTCTGCTTCATACAAGAAACACACCTCAAATTCAAAGACAGACACCTCCTAAGAATAAAAGGCTGGGAAAAGACTTTCCAATCAAATGGTCTTAAGAAGCAAGCTGGTGTAGCCATCCTAATATCCAGCAAAAGAGACTTCAAACTAAAATCAGTCCAAAGAGATGATAAAGGACATTACATGCTCATCACAGGAAAGATCCACCAAGATGAAGTCTCAATTCTGAACATTTATGTCCCAAACACAAGGGCACCTACATATGTAAAAGAAATGTTAATAAAGCTTAAATCACATACAAAACCCCACACATTAATAGTGGGAGACTTCAACACCCCACTTTCACCTCTGGACACATCTGCCAAATTGAAACTGAACAGAGACATAATGGACTTAACGTATGTTATGGCTCAAATGGACTTAATCGATATCTACAGAACATTCTACCCAAACAAAAAAGAATATATATTATTCTCAGCACCCCATGGAACCTTCCCTATAATTGACCACATACTTGGACTCAAAGCAAATCTCAACAGATACAAACCAATTGGAATAACCTCCTGTGTTCTATCACACCACCATGGTTTAAAGTTAGATTTCAACAACAGAAAAAACTACAGAAATCCTATAATCTCATGGAAACTGAATAAAGCTCAACTGAATCACCAATGGGTTAAGGACAAAATAAAGAAAGAAAGTAAAGACTTCCTAGAGATCAATGAAAATGAATACACCACATACCCAAACTTATGGGATACTATGAAAGCAGTGCCAAGAGGGAAATTCATAGCACTGAATGCCCAAATTAAGAAGCTGGAGAAATCTCATGCTAGTAACTTGACAGCACACCTCAAAGCCCTAGAACAGGAAGAAGCAAAGTCTCCCAGGAGGAACAGATGCCAAAAAATTATCAAATTGAGAGCTGAAATCAACAAAATAGAAATAAAGAGAACAATACAAAGGATTAAGGAAACAAAGAGTTGGTTCTTTGAGAAGATCAACAAGATGGACAAGCCCTTATCCAAACTAACCAAAAGACAGAGAGAGAGCATCCAAATTAACAAAATCAGAAATGAAAAGGGGGAAATAACAACAGACAATGAGGAAACCCAGAGAATCATCAGGTCATACTTCAAAAACCTCTACTCCACAAAACTGGAAAATCTAAAAGCATAATTTTCTGGATAGGTACCACATCCCTAAGTTAAATCAAGACCAGATAAACCATTTAAATAGTCCAATAACCCCTAAGGAAATAGAATCAGTCATTAAAAGTCTCCCAACCAAAAAAAGCCCTGGACCTGATGGTTTCGCTGCAGAATTCTACCAGATCTTCAAAGAATTCTTTATACCAATACTCTTTAAATTGTTCCACACAATAGAAGCAGAAAGTATATTACCAAACTCCTTCTATGAGGCTACAATTACCCTGATTCCTAAACCAAACAAGGATGCAACAAAGAAAGTGAACCACAGACCGATCTCCCTCGTGAACATTGATGCAAAAATACTCAATAAAATTCTGGCAAACAGACTCCAAGAACACATCAAAACAAATATCCATCATGATTAAGTGGGCTTCATCCCAGGGATGCAAGGGTGGTTCAACATATGAAAGTCTGTCAATGTAATTCACCATAAAAATAAACTCAAAGAAAAAAACCACATGATCATCTCACTAGATGCAGAAAAGGCATGTGACAAAATCCAACACCCCTTCATGATAAAAGTCTTGGAGCAATCAGGAATACAGGGAACATACCTAAACATAATAAAGGCAATCTACAGCAAGCCAACAGCCAACATCAAATTAAATGGAGAGAAACTCAAAACAATACCACTAAAATCAGGAACAAGGCAAGACTGTCCCCTCTCCCCATACTTATTCAATATAGTACTTGAAGTTCTAGCCAGAGCTACAAGACAACATAAGGAGATTAAGGGGATACAAATTGGAAAGGAAGAAGTCAAGCTTTCCCTATTTGCAGATGTCATGCTAGTATACATGAGTGACCCCAAAATTCAACCAAGGAACTGATACAGCTAATAAAATCCTTCAGCAACATTGCAGGATACAAGATCAACTCAAAAAAATCAGTAGCCCTCCTATATACAGTAGACAGTCAGGCTGAGAAGGAAATCAGTGATACATCGCCATTTACAATAGCCACAAATGATATAAAATACATTGGGGTTACGCTAACTAAGCATGTGAAGGACCTATATGACAAGAACTTTAAGTCCCTGAAAAAAAGAAATTGAAGAAGATGTGAGAAAATGGAAAGATCTCCCATGCTCATGGATAGGCAGGATTAACATAGTAAAAATGATGATCTTAGCAAAAGCAATCTACAGATTCAATGCAATTCCCATCAAATTACCAACACAATCCTTCACAGATCTGGAAAGAATAATACTCAACTTCATATGGAAAAACAAAAAACCCAGGATAGCCAAAAGAATCCTGTACAATAAAATAACCTCTGGAGGCATCATGATCCCCGACCTCAAGCTCTACTATAGAGCCTCTGTAATAAAAACAGCTTGGTACTGGCATAAAAATCGACATGTGGGTTAGAAAGCACCTGTTCTCCTTTGCCCACCATGGCGTCCATTGGGACCCTCGCCTTTGATGAGTATGGGCACCCCTTCCCCATCATCAAGGATCAAGACCGCAAGTCTGTCTCATGGGGCTTTAGGCCCTCAAGTCCCACATCATGACTGCAAAGGCAGTAGCAAACACAATGAGAACGTCACTGGGACCAAATGGGCTGGATGACGGTAGATAAGGATGGCAATGTAACTGTAACAAATGATGGTGCCACCACATGATGGATGTTCACCATCAGATTGCCAAGCTTATGGTCGAACTGAACAAATCCCAGGATGATGAAATTGGAGATGGAACCACAGGAGTGGTTGTCCTGGCTGGTGTTTTGTTGGAAGAAGCTGAGCAGCTGCTGGACCGAGGCATCCACCCAATCAGAATTGCCGACGGCTATGAACAGGCTGCCCAAATTACTATAGATCATCTGGACAAGATCAGTGGTCATGTGCTTGTTGACATAAACAACGCTGAACCCCTAATTCAGACTGCAAAAACCACGCCGGGCTCCTAAGTGGTGAACAGCTGTCTTCGACAAATGGCTGAAATTGCTGTGAATGCTGTCCTCTCTGTGGCAGACACGGAGTGAAGAGATGTCAACTTTGAGCTCATCAAAGTGGAAGGCAAAGTGGGTGGGAGGCTGGAGGACACGGAACTTATAAAGGGTGTGATCGTTGATAAGGTCTTCAGTCACCCGCAGATGCCAAAAAAAGTGGAGAATACTAAGATTGCAATTCTCACATGTCCATTTGAGCCACCTAAACCAAAGACAAAGTACAAGCTGGATGTGACCACTGTGGAGGACTACAAAGCCCTGCAAGAAATACGAAAAGGAGAAGTTCAAAGAGATGATTGAGCAGATTAAAGAAACTGGTGCTAACCTGGCTATTTGCCAGTGAGGCTTTGATGACGAAGCCAAACATTTACTTTTTCAGAATGCCCTCCCTGTAGTTCGCTGGGTAGGAGTACCTGAGATTGAGCTGATCGCCATTGAAACAGGAGGGCAGATCGTCCCCAGGTTCTCAGAGCTTAACCCTGAGAAGCTGGGCTTTGCTGGTGTGGTGCGTGAGATCTCGTTTGGCACTACAAAAGACAAAATGCTGGTAATTGAGCAGTGTAAGAACTCTAGAGCTGTGACCATTTTCATCAGAGGAAGAAACAAGATGATCACTGAAGAAGCAAAACGATCCTTCCACTATACCTTGTATGTCATCCGGAACCTCATCAGAGACAATCGAGTTGTATATGGAGGAGGGGCTGCTGAAAGAGCCCGCGCTCTGGCAGTCAGTAAAGAAGCAGATAAGTGTCCGACTTTGGAGCAGTATGCCATGAGAACTTCTGCAGATGCCTTGGAGGTCATCACCATGGCCCTTTCAGAAAACAGTGGCATGAATCCCATCCAGACCATGACTGAAGTTGGAGCCAAATAAGTGAAGGAGTCCACCCTTCCCTTGGAATTGACAGTTTGCATAAGGGCCCAAAAGATATGCAGCACCAGCATGCCATAGAAACCTTGATTGGAAGATTGATGACATCCATAAGCCTGGAGAATCTGAAGAATAAAATGTACCATCCACCACTGTGACTAATAAAGGGTGTGTTGTGCTATGTCTGCACTGACAAAAAAAAGAAAACAACAACAACAACAACAAAAACTGACATGTGGACCAATGGAATCGAATTAAAGACCCTGACATTAACCCACACACCTATGAACATATAATTTTTGACAAAGAAGCCAAAAATGTACAATGGAAAGAAGAAAGCATCTTCAACAAATGGTGCTGGCATAACTGGATGTCAATGTGTAGAAGGCTGCAAATAGATCCATATCTGTCAGCGTGCACAAAACATAAGTCCAAGTGGATCAAAGAACTCAACATAAACATTCTCTACATCATCAGTACAACATTTCCCACATTGCCATTCTTGGTGTCATCTGAAGTACCTTTCTTAAAATTTCTATGTGTATGCCATCAGAACTACATTTCCCACTGTCCCTTTCTCTATGACATCCGAACTACATTACCCAAAGATCCATTCTCTTCGTCATCAGAACTAAATTACCCAAAGTGACTTTGTCAATGCCATCAAAACTACATTTCCCACATTGCCTTTCTCTGTTTCATCAGAACGACATTTCCCACCTTGCTTTTGTCTTTGTAGTCATAACTACATTACACAGATTGGCTTTCACTACATCTTCACATTTCTCACAGATCCTTTATTTACATTCAGAACTACATTTACCACAGTTCCTTTCTATGATATCAGAATGACATTTCCCTAATTTCCTTTCACTAAGTAACAGAACTACAATTCACACAGTACCTATTTCTATGTCATCGGAAATGCATTTCCCACAGAGCGTTTCTATGGGTCAACAGAACCACTTTTCTTACAGGGCCTTTCTCTACATCATCAGAACATCTTTTCCCACAGTGTCTTTCACTGTGTAATCTGAACTACATTTCTCACAGTGCCTTTCTCTGCTTCATCAGATATATTTCCCACATTGCCTTTCTCTGCGCCACCAGAGCTACATTTCACACAGTTTCTTTACTTACTTCATCAGAACTACATTTCCCACTGTTCCTTTCTCTATGATATCAGAACTACATTACTCACAGTGCCTTTCTCCATCTCTTCAGAACTTCCTTACTCAAATTTCCTTTCCCTGTCTCATATGAACTACATTTACCACAGTGCCTTTCTCTATGTCCAGAAAGACATTTCCCACAGTGTCTTTTTCTATGACATCAGAACTTCATTTCCCACAATGCCTTTCACTATGTGACAGAACAATCTTTCCCACTATGCCTTTCTCTTCTTCATCAATTCAACATTTCACACCATGCCATGAGCTAGGTGATCAGATCTACATTTCCTAAGTCCCATTCTCTATGTCAAGAGAACTAAATTTCCCACCTAGCCTTTATTCATGTGATGAGAACTCCATTTCTCACAGTGACTTTCTCTATGTCATAATAGCTACATTTCCAAAAGTGCCTATCTCTGTGTCACCAGAACGACATTTCCCACAGTCCTGTTCACTGGTTCATCAACACCACATCTTACAGGGCCTTTCTCTACATCATCAGAGCATATTTTTCCAAAGTGTCTTTCACTGAGTGATCTGAACTACTTTTCCCACAGTGCCTTTCAATGAGTCTTCAGATCTACATTACGCACAGTGCCTATCTCTATTTTTTCAGAACTACATTACCACAGTGCTTTTCTTCACATCTTCACAACAACATTATCAACTGTGACTATTTATAGATCATCTTAACTATACTTCCCACAGTGCCTTTCTCTACTACATCAGAACTACATTTCCTATACTGCCTGTCTCTACATCATTAGAAGTTCATTTACCACAGTTCATTCCCTACATCATCATAACTACATTTCCAACAATGCATTTCTCTGCTTGATCAGATTGTTTTTCCCACAGTTCCTTTCTCTGCATCATCAGAACTACCCATCCAAAAGTTCATTATTTACATCATCAGAACAACATTTCCCACAGTGCCTTTCTTTGTTTTATCAGTTCAACATTACCAACCATAGCTCTCTTTGTGTCATCTGAACTACAATTTCCACAATTCTTATGTGTACTTCATCAGAACTTCACTTATTACATTTCCTTTCTCTATGTCATCATAATTACATTTCCCACAGTTCTTTCCTCTACATCATCAGAACTTCATTTTCCATAGTTTCTTATTTTATGACACCAGATCTATATTTCCCACAGTGCATTTCTTCATCTCATCAGAACTACATTTCCCACGGTGCCTTTCTCAACCTAATCAAAACCAAATTTTGTATAATGCATGTCTCTAAGTCATTAGATCAATATTACCCATGGTTCCTTTCTCTACATCATCAGAACTACATATCTGAAAATTCCTTTATTTACATCATCAGAACTAGATTTCCCACATTTACTTTCTCTTTTTTATCAGAACTACATCTCCCACTTTTCTTTTCTCTACATCATCAGAATGACACTTCCTATGGTCCCTTTCCCTGTGACATCAGAAGTGCATTGCCCATCTTGCCTCTATCTGCATCATCAGTTCATCATTTCCAACAGTGCCTTGCTTGGTGACATCTGAAATACATCTCCCAGAGTGGCCTGTATCTATGATATCTGAAGTGCGTTGCCCATCTTGCCTTTATCTACATCATCAGAACTACCTTTCCAACAATGCATTTCTCCTTGTCACACAACTGCATTACCCACAGTGCCTTTCTCTATGTCACAGAACTACATTTCCAACAGTGTCTTTTTATGTGACATTTTTCTATATTTCCCTCAGGTCTTTTCTCTATGTCATCATAGTTATATTTCCCACATTGCTTTGCTCTATGTCTGCATAACTACATATCCACAGTGCTTTTCTCTAAGTCATCAGCACTACATTTCCCACAGTGCCTTTCTCTGAGTCATCTGAAATACCTTTTCCACACTTATTTCATTTACATCATCACAACTACATTTCCCACAGTTCCTTTCTCTATGACATCAGAACCGCATTTCCCACAGTTCCTTTCTCTATGTCATAAGAACTACATTTCTCACAGTGTTTTTCACAGTGACACAAGAACTAAACCCCACAGTTTCTTTCTCTCTGTCATCAGAACTACAGTTCCCACACTTCCTTCCTCTATGACATCATAACTTCATTTCCCACAGTGCCTTTCTCTGTTTTATCAGTTCTACATTACCTACAGTTTCTTGCTTGGTGTCATCTGAACTAGATCGCCTGCAGTTCCTATGTCTATATCATGAGAACCACTTTGTTCATAGCTGCTTTCTCTACATCATTAGTACTACATTTCCCACAGTGCCATTGTCTGTATCATCACAATTACACTTCCTTCCTTTCTTTCTCTATGACACAGAACTACATTTCCCACACTTCCTTTCTCTATGCCATCAGAACTACATTTACCTCAATTCCTGTATTTACATCATCAGAACTACATTTCTCACAGTTCCTTTCTCTGTTTCCTTGGAATGACTTTTCATACACTGCCTTCCTTTTTGTCATCTGAACTTCATTTCCTACAGTGCTTGTCCCTATGACATCAGAACTACATTTTCAACAGTGCTTTCCTGCATTTCATCAGAACTACATTACAACAAGTTCCTTTTTCTGTGTCATCATAACTACATTTTCCACAGTGCATTTCTCTATGTCACAGAAATACATTTCACACACAACCTCTCGCTATTTCATAAGAACTGCATTTACCCAACTGCCTGTATTTACATCATCATAACTACATTTCCCACAATTGTTTTCTCTACACCATCAGAACTATATTTCCCACAGTACTTTTCTCTATTTCACAGAAATACATCACCCACCCTATCCTTCTCATTGTCATCTGAATTACATTTCCCACAGTTCTTTTCTCTGTGTGAACAGAACTACATTTCCTACATTTCCTTTCTCTATGTCTTGGAAATTCAGTATCCATAGTGCCTTTCTCATTGACTTCATAATTACATTTCCCACAGTACCTTTCACTGTGTCATCAGGTCTACATTTCCCACAGTTCCTTTTTCTATGACATCAGATCTAAATTTTTCACAGTTCCTTTCTCTTTAACACAAGAACTACATTTCCCACAGTGCCTTCCTCCATCTCATCAGAACCACATGCCATTCTCTTTTTAATCAAATCAACATTATCAACAGTGCCTTTCTTGGTGTCATCTGAACTACATTTTCCACAGTTCCTATGTGTATATCATCAGAACTATATTTCCAACAAATCTATTCTGTATTCCACCAGAACTCTATTTCCCAAAGTATTTCTCTGGTTCATCAAACCCCATGTTACAGGGGCTTTCTCCATATCATCAGAGCATATCTTTCCACAGTGTCGTTCACTGTGACCTCATAACTACATTTCTCATAGTGCCTTTCTGTATGACATCTGAACTACATTTCCCACAGTTTCTTTCTCTGTGTCATCAGAACTATATTTCCCACAGTGCCTTTACTGTGTCACAGAAATACATTTCCCACAGTGCCTTTCTCTGTGTCATCAGAACTACATTTCCCACAGAGACTTCCTTGGTGACATCTGAACTTCATTTCTCACAGAGACTGTCTCTATGACATGAGAACTACATTGCCATCTTGCCTTTATCTACAGCATAAACACTATGTTTCCCACAGTGCCTCTCTCAGTCTCACGTGTACTACATATCCCACAGTTCCTTTGGGTACATCATAACAACTACATTTCCCAAAGTCCCTTTTGCTATAACATTACAACTACATTACCCAAAGTACTTTATCTGTGACACCAGAACTATATTTTCCACAGTATCTATGTGCACATCTTCAGAACTACATTTATCACAGTTCCTTTCTCTACATCACCGGAACTACATTTCCCACAGTGCCTTCCTCCATGTCATTATATCTACATTTTCCACACTTCCTTTCTCTGATATCGGATTACATTTCCCACAGTAACTTTCTCCACTACATCAGAACCACATTACCCAAAGTTCCTTTTTCTGTGTCATCATAAAGACAATTCCCACAGTGCCTTTCTCTGTTTAATCAAAATGATAATTCCCATAATGTCTTTATTTAGTAATCAAAAGTGTATTTCCCACACTGGCCTTTCTTGGTGTCATCAGAACTTCATTTCCCACAGTGACATTCTCTATGACTTCAGAACTACATTGACTATCTTGCCTATATCTATGTCATCAATACTATATTTCCACATTGACTTTCAGGGTGTCATCACAACTACATTTCTCACAGTTCCTTTATCTACTGCAACAGAACTACATTTCCCACAATGCCTTTCTTTTTGTCACAGAAACACATTACATAGAGTGCATTTCTCAGTGTCATCTGAACTACATTTCCCACAGTGCCTTTATCTGCATCATCAGAACTTCATTTACCACAGTTCCTTTCTTCATGGCATTAGAACTATATTACCCACAGTTGCTTTCTCTACGTCATCACCACTATATTTACCTCAGTGCCTTTCAGTGTGATAGAACTACATTTTGCCCAGAGCCATTCTTTGCTTCGTCAAGTCAACATTTCTTACCATGCCTTTCTCTATATCATCACAACTACATTTCCCACAGTGCCTTTCTCTGCTTCATCAGATCTCTTTTCCCACAGTGCCTTTCTCTGCCTTATCAGAACTACATTTCACAAAATTTCTGTATTTACATCATCAGAACTACATTTCCAACAGTGCCTTTCTCTTCATTATCAGAATTACATTACCCACAGTGCCTTTCTGTATGACATCAGAACTACATTTCACACAGTGACTTTTTATACATCATCAGAACTACATTTCCCACAGTGCCTTTCTCTGTGTCATCAGAATTACTTTTCTCACAGTGTCTTTCTCTGTGACATAAAAACTACACTTCCCTCAATGCCTTTCTCTGTGTCATGATAACTCTATTTTCCGCAGTTTCTTTCTCCATATCAGCAGAACTACATTTTCCACAGAGCCTTTCTCTGTGTCATCAGAGCTACATTTCCCACAGTGCCTTTCACAATGTGAAAGAAAAACCTTTCCCACAGTGCCATTCACTTTGTCAGCAAATTGACATTTCCCAACATGCCTAGTGCTAGGTCATCAGAACTACATTTCCAACTGTCCCATTTTCTATGTCATGAGAACTATATTTCCCACCTTGCCTTTATTCATGACTTAAGCACTCCATTTCTCATGGGGCTTTCTCTACATCATAATAACTACATTTCCCACAGTGCCCTTCTTTATGTCCTCCAAACAACATTTCCCATAATGCCATTCTCAGTTTTATCAGAACTACATTCCCCACAGTAACTTTCACTACATCCTCAGACCTTCATTTCCCAAAATGCCTTTCTCTGTGTCTTCAAAATTACATTTCCCACAGTGCCTTTCTCTTTTTCACAAGAGCTACTTTATCCACATTACTGTTCTCCTTGTCATCATAACTACACTTTCCACAGTCCCTTTCTCTTTGTCATGAGAACAACATTACCCACTTTGCCTTTGTTCATGTCATCAGAATCACATTTCCCTCTTTTCCTTTTTCTATGTCCTCTGCACTACATTTCCTACAGTGCCTTTCTCTGTGTCATCAGAACTTCATTTACCACTGTTCCTTTCTTCATGGCATTAGAACTCCATTACCCACAGTTGTTTTTTCTACATCATCACCACTACATTTCCCATAGTGTATTTCAGTATGTGACAGAACTACATTTTGCCCAATGCCATTCTCTGCCTCCTCAGATCAACATTTCTTACCATACCCTTCTCTATGTCATCAGAATTGCATTTTCCACAGAGCCTTTCTCTGCTTCAACAGAACTACATTTCCCAAAATTATTTTATTTACATCATCAGAACTGCATTTTTCACAGTTCCTTTCTATGACATCAGAACTACATTTACCACAGTGTCTTTCTATAACTCACAGCACTATATTTCACACACTGCCTTTGTTTTTGTTGTCAGAACTGCATTTCCCACAGTGCCATTCACAACATCTTTGCAACTATATTTTCAATAATGCCTTTCTCTACACGATCAGAAATACAATGCCCACAGTTCCATTATAAACATCTTCACTACTAAATTTTCCTACAGTTCCTGTCTCTGCATCATCAGCATTACATCACTCACAGTGCCATTCTCTGTGTCACCAGAATTACATTTCCCACAATGCCGTTCTCTATGTCATCTGAACTAAAATTCCCACAGTGCCTTTTTGTGTAATCACAATTGTTAGGGACCAAGATGTCAGGAACCAAACATGAATCATTGAAAGTACTAGCTAGACCAAAGAACAACTCATAAGCCCCTTCCCAGAGCAGTAACCAGAGGCCTCCAATGATAAGAGAACATCCCACAGTCAGGTGCCATGACAACTGAAGTTAAAGAGCATTCCAGGGTCAGGTAGCCTAGCAAAAGAATAAACTGCCCCTGACCAGTGACCTTAGCCGACATCTCGCAGTTGCACTATCTGCCTCACAAGTCTTGCACCCCTTCCATGTTCTACATGCCCCTTTTCCCTTTCCCTCCTTCCTGCCCCTTTCCCTCTTATGCTATATATGCCATGTGGAGAGAAATAAAGTTTGGTGGCTTGATCAGAATACTGTCTTGCTGCTGTCTCTTGTGTCACCCTGTCCTTTCATTCTCTCCAACAGGTGGGTCGCCCTCATTGAAACCCCGCTGGCCGGGGCATCTGGGCCCAATGTGGGGCTCGATGCTCACCTTATCGGGAGTTGAACGTCCTTCTCCAGGAAAGTCCAGATGTCTGGTGGAAATTTAAAGTGATCACCTGTTGAGACCACCTGACTCGGCGTCCTGGTGATCCAGGGGAAAGCAGGAAGGATGAGGTGAGTCTGAGCTATAGACTTCACCATGGGACAGGGAACTTCTCAGGACTTGTTTGTAAAGGGCGTTAAAAATGCCCTCCAGACACAAGGCATAAGGGTTCGTAAAAAAAGGACTTAATAAAATTCTTTAGTCACTTAGAGGATTGTTGTAACTGTTTTCCCCAAGAAGGGACAATTAATGAAAAATGCTGAGAAAGAGAGAGAGAGAGAGAGAGAGAGAGAGAGAGAGAGAAGAAGAAGAAGAAGAAGAAGAAGAAGAAGCAGCTCTGGCAGGGTGTGAGTTGTGCAGTGTGCGGGATGTTTGTTTGTTTGTGTATATGTGTATGTCTATGTGTGCTGTGTGCAGTGAAAGGCGGAAGAGGGAGGGAGCTGGGAGGGTGGAGGAATGAGAGCACATGGCGGGGCCTCTCCATGGCTCCTTCCCCTGGGCAGAAAGAGCCAAGCCTGCCCGAGCCAGGCAGAGTGCTCCATTAAAACAGCACAGTGTCTGGTTGGTGGTGAAGTGACCTTGCTGCTTCTTTCCCCATGGCTCTTTTTACCCTTGCATTGCTTGAAAACCAGAGCGAGGCTTGGTTTCTGAGTCTGCCTTTGTGCGGGAGTTGGCTCTGCCCAATGCCATCAGTCTGGCTATTGGTGCAGCACAGCCAGGGTACCCCAACTCGGCATCACCACTGGGCCACTACCAACTACGCCATGTCCTAGATGTGGCCATGGTTTTCATTGGGTGAGGGAATGTAAATCTAAAACTGATGCTCATGGTTGCCCACTCCCTCCCCGCCTGTCTGGAAACTTTCTTCAGGGCCAGCCCCGGGCCCCTCTGCTCAGGGGAGTGCCCCGTGGGGCCTCGCACGCCAGTCAACAACTGTATGCTCCCTCCAACGGGCAACTCCAGGCAGTGCAGGACTGGACCTCTGTACTGCCACTGACACAATACTAGATCCATTACAGGGTCCCCAGGTCATTCCTACTGGGACTTGGGGCACCCTGGCCCAAGACACCCATGCCCTTATCCTTGGCTGTGCCTCATCCACCTTAAAAGGTGTCCAGATCTACCCCAGGAATTATTGATAATGACTATACAGGAGAGATTAATGTTTTGGCCTTGGCACTCTAGGGTCTTGTTGCCATCTCCTGTGGCACCTGCCTTGCCTGCCTGGTTACATTCTCTGTGCTTTCCTCTGATAACCCCATTCAGTCTGCCTAGCCCTGAGGAGCTGCTCAGATTGGCTCATCAGAGGCTTATTGGCTTCAGCCTATTTCTCACTCTCGATCCACACTTACCCTTAAACTAGATGGCAAAATGATCTGGCAAATGGATGTTACACATGTTCCTGACTTTGGTAGACAAAAATATCTCCATGTTTCTGTTGATACATTCAGTGGTTTTATTTTCACCTCCCCTCAAACTGGTGAGGCCGTCAAGGATGTTATTGCTCACCTCCTGGTCTGCTTTTCTACTTTGGGTGTCCCAAAACACGTAAAAATGGACAATGGCCTGGCCTACACAAGTGGAGGACTTAAACGGTTCCTCCAACAATTTGAGATCTCTCACACTGTTGGTATTCCTTATAACCCTCAAGGTCAGGGCATTGTAGAATGAACCCACCAGACCTTAAAAACATGGCTCTCTCAATTAAAGATGTCCGAGCTTTCCTTTGTCTCCCCCCGAGACCACCTGAGCCATGCTCTCTTTGTCCGTAACTTCTTCACCCTGGATGGTGAAGGTCAATCAGCGGCTGACCATATTGGCACCCCTCAACAGATGCTAGTCGCCCTTTGGCCATGTGGCGAGACCCCCTTACAGGCGTTTGGAATGGTCCAGATCCTGTACTTATCTGGGACCATGGCTCTGCTTGCATCCTTGATCAGGCACATGATGCCCCACGCTGG
>NW_023412148.1:0-11982 GCF_903995425.1 Onychomys torridus
AATCGCCCTGGGCCCCCCTCCAGTGCCAGGATGTAATAAGCCTGGATCCCCCTTCAAATGCCCTGATAAAATCAGCCTGTTCCCCCTCGTGTTCCCTGCGGAAATTGGCCTGGCTCCCTTTCCAATGTCAGGGATGAAATTGGCCTGGCTCCCCCACCAGTGAACAGGATGGAATCGGCCTGGCTCCCCCTCCAGTGTCCAAGAGGAAATCAGCCTGCCTCCCCCTAAATTGTTCAGATCAAATCAGCCTGAGTTCCCCTCCAGTGTCAGGGATGAAATCGGCCAGGTTCCCCCTCCAGTGCAATGGATGAAAACAGCCTGCTTAATCCTGTAGTGCCCTGATGAAATCAGCATGGCCACCCAACCAGTGTCCAGGATGAAATCAGCATGGGTCTCCCTCCTGTGTCCTGAGGAAATCGGCCTGGATCCCACTCCAGTGATCAGATGAAATCGGCCTGGATACCCCTACAGTGCACTGATAAATGGACCTGGGTCCCCCTGCAGTGTCAGGGATGAAATCGGACTAGATCCTCTCCAGTGCCCTGATGAAATCACCCTGTTCCCCTGCAGTGCCCTGGTGAAATCAGCTTGGCTACCATTCCAGTGCCCATTATAAAATCGGCTGGTGTCTCCTTCCTGTGCCCTGATGAAATCGTCCTTGGTCTTCCTGCAGTGCAGGTATAAAATCAGCCTGGTTCCCCCTTCAATGTGCAGAATGAAATCGGTCTGATTCCTGCTCCAGTGTCAGGGGTGAAATCAGCCTGGCTCCCCCTCCAGTGCCCTGAAGGATTTGGAGTGGATTCCCTTCTATTGCTCAGATGAAATCGGCCTGGCTCCCACTCTGGCCCTGATGAAATATGCCGGCCTCCCCTTCCAGAGCCCTGATGAAATAAGCCTGGTCCCTCTTCCAGTGCCATAATCAAATAAGCCTGGCTACACGTCTTGTGTCCAGGATTAAATTGCCCTGGCTCCCCCTCTAGTGCTCTGATGAAAGTTACCTGGTTCCCCCTCCAGTGTCCAGGATGAAATCGGCCTGTCTCCCCCTCCAGTGCCCAGATGAGTTTGGCCTTAGTCCCCATCCAGTGCCCTAATGAAATCTGCCTGGGTTCCCCTCCAGTGCCCTGATGTAATCAGCTTGGCTCCCCCTCCAGTGACTGGATGAAATCATCCTGGATACCCATACAGTGCCCTGATAAATGGACATGGGTCCCCCTGCAGTGTTAGGGATGAAATCCGCCTAGATCCTCTCAAGTGCCCTGAAGAAATTGCATTGTTTCCCCTCTAGTGCCTGGATGATATCATCCTGGCTACCCTTCCAATGTCCAATATGAATTCGGCCTGCATGTCCCTCATGTGACCTGATGAAATTGGCCTGTGTCTTCCTGCAGTGCAGGTATAAAATCAGCCTTGTTCCTCCTTCAGTGTGCAGGATGAAATCTGCCTGGCTCCCCCTCTGGTGTCAGGGATGAAATTGGCCTGTCTCCACCCCCAGTGCCCTGATAAAATTGGCCTGGCTCTCACTCCAGTGTCCAGGATGAAATCAACCTGGTTCACCCTTGAGTGATCAAGATGAAATCAGCCTGTCTCCCCCTCCAGTGTCCAGGATGAAATCACCCTTGCTCAACCATCCAGTATATGGGATGAAATTGGCCTGGCTCCCCCCCCACCAGTGACAGGGGTGTAATGGGTGTGCCTCCCCTCCAGTGCCCTGATGAAATCAGCCTGCCTCTCCCTCCAGTGTCAGGGATGAAATTGGCCTGGCTCCCTCTCAGATGTCAGGGATGAAATCAGCCTAGCTCTCCCTCCAGTGTCAGTGGTGAAATTGGCCTGTCTCCCCCTACTGTGCCCTGATGTATTCGGACTGGGTACCCCTACAGTTCCCTGTTGAAATCACCCTGGCTCCCCCCCCCCCCAGTGTCAGGGATGAAATTGGCCTGGTTCCCCCTCCAGTGCCTTGTTTAAATCGGCATGGCTACCCCTCCAGCATCAGGGTTGAAATCAGCATGGCTCCTCCTCAAGTGCCATGATGAAATTGGCCTTGGTTTCCCTGCAGTGTTGGTGAAAAATCAGCCTGGATCCCCCTCCTGTGTCAGGGATTAAATCAGCCTGGTTCCCCCTCCAGTGTCCAAGATGAAATCAACCTGGCTCACCCTCCACTGTCTGGGATGAAATCATCCTGGCTCCTCCTTGAGTGTCAGGGATGAAGTCGGCCTGGATCTCCCTCCAGTGTCAGTGGTTCAAATGGCCTGTCTCCCACTACACTGCCCTGAGGAAATCAGACTGGCTACCCTCCAGTGTCAGGGATGAAATCAGACTGACTTCCCCTCCAGTGTCCAGGAAGAAATTAACCTGGCTCACCCTCCACTGTCTGGGATGAAATCGGCCTGGCTCCCCCTCCAGTGTCAGTGGTGAAATCGGCCTGGCTCCTCCTCCACTGCCCTGATGAAATCGGCCTCAGTTTCCCTAGAGTGTTGGTGTAAAATCAGCCTGGATCCCACTCCTGTGTCAGGGATTAAATCAGCCTGGGGACCCCTCATTGTCCAGGATGAAATCAACCTGACTCACCCTCCACTGTCCGGGATGAAATCAGTGGGCACCCCCTCAGTGTTCGGGATGAAATCAGCCTGTCTCTCCCTCCAGTGTCAGTGGTGAAATCGGCCTGGCTCCCCCTCCAGTACCCTGAAGAAATCTGCCTAGATACCCCTCCAGTGTCAGAGATGAAATTGGCCTGACTCCCCCTCCATTTCCCTGATGTAATCGGCCAGGATGCCTTCCTGTGTCAGGGATGAAATCTCCCTGGCTACACCTCCAGTGTCCATGATGAAATCACCCTGGCTCCTCTTCCAGTATCTGGGATGAAATCGGCCTGGCTCCCCTTTTAGAGTACAAGATGAAATCAGTTTGATTGCCCCACCAATGCTCTAAAGATATCGGCCTGTTTTCCCCTGCAGTGCAGGTATAAAAGCAGCCTGGGTCCAGCACCAGTGTCTGGATATAATTGGACTGGCTCACTCTCCAGTGCCCTGAAGAAATCAGCCTGGGAACCCCTCCACTGTAAGGGAGGAAATCAGCCAGGCTCCCCTTCCTGTGCCCTGATGTAATCGGCCTGGGTCCCCCTCCAGTGTCCAAGATGAAATCAGACTGGCTCAGCCTTCAGGGCCCTGATGAAAGCGGCCTGGCTAACCCTCCAGTGCCCAGATGAAATCAGCCTGTCTCCCCCTCCAGTGTCAGGGATGAAATCAGTCTGGCTCCCACTCCAGTGTCCAGGATGAAATCGGCCTGGCTCTCCCTCCAGGTCCCTGAAGTAATCGGCCTGGGTACCCCTCCAGTTCCCTGATGTAATCGGCCTGGTTCCCCCTCCAGTGTCAGGGATGAAATCTGCCTGGCTCCCCTTCCAGTGCCTTGATGTAATCAATGTGGCACTGCCTCCAGTGTCAGGGATGATATCAGTCTGGTTCCCCCTCCAGTGTCCCGGATTTAATCAGCCTGGATCCCCCTCCAGTCAGGGATGAAATCGGCCCGGCTCTCCCTCCAGTGTCAATGGTGAAATCTGACTGTCTACCCCTACAATGCCCTAACATAATCGGACTACAAACCCCTCCAGCATCAGGGTTGAAATCAGCATGGCTCCTCCTCAAGTGCCCTGATGAAATCGGCCTTGGTTTCCCTGCAGTGTTGGTGTAAAATCAGACTGGATCCCCCTCCTGTGTCAGGGATGAAATCGGCCTGGTTCTCCCTCCAGTGTTAGGGATGAAATCAGCATGCCTCCCACTCTACTGCCCTGATGAAGTTGGCCTGGCACCCCCTCCAAGGTCCAGGATGAAATGGGCTTGGCTCCCTCCAGTGTCAGGGGTGAAATCGGCCTGGCTCACTTCAACTGCCCTGATGAAATCAGTCTGACTCCTCCTGTAGTGTCTGGGATGAAATTGGTCTGGCTCCCTCTCCAGTGACCTGATGGAATCGGGTGGGCTCCCCTTCCAGTGCCCTAATGTACTCGTCATGGCTCCCTCTTCAGTGCCCTTATGAAACTGTACTAACTTCCCCTCCAGTTCTCGGATGAAATCAGCCAGGATCCTCATCCATTTTCAGCAATGAAATCAGCCTGGCTCCCACCAGAGCCCTGATGAAATCAGCATGGCTCCCCCACCAATGCCCTAAAGAATTCGGCCAGGCTCCCCCTCCAGTGCCCTGATGAAATCGGCCTGGCTCCCCCTCCAGTGTTGGGTATAAAATCAACCTAGCTCCTCCTCCAGTGTCAGGGATGAAATCAGCCTGGCTCAACCTGCAATGTCAGGGTTGAAATCGGCCTGGCTAACAATGCATTGTCAGGGATGAAATTAGCATGGGTCCCCTTCCAGTGCTCTGATGAAATCGGCCTGTCTCCCCCTACATTGCCCAGGATGAAATCGGCCTTTCACTCCCTCCAGTGTCCTGATAAAATCTGCCTGGCTCCTCCTCCAGTGCCCTGATGTAATCGGTCTGGCTCCCCCTTGAATTTCAAGTATGAAAGCGGCCTGGCTCCCCCTCCATTGCCCTGATGAAATCGGCCTGGCTCAACCTACAATGCCTTGATGACATCGGCCTGACTCATCCTCCAGTGTCTGGAGTGAAATCGGCCTGGCACCCCATGCAGAGCCCTGAATAAATTGGTATTGCTCCTTTTCCAGTTAACAGATGAAATTGTCTTGTCTCCCCCTCATATTCAGGGATCAAATCGACCTGGGTTCCCCTGCAGTGCTCTGATGAAAAAGTCCTGGGTTTCCCTGCAGTGAATGTATAAAATCAGCCTCGCTCCCACTCCAGTGTCAGTGATGAAGTCAACCTGGCTCACCATCCATGTCCAGGATGAAGTCACCCTGGCTCCCCCTTCAGTATCTGGGATGAAATCTGCCTGGCTCCCCTTTCATTGTCTAGCATGAAATCAATCTGGGTGCCCCTCCAGTGCCGTGATGAAATCCGCCTAGCTCCCGCTCCAATTCCCTGGTGAAATTGGCCTGGCACAACCTCTAGTGCCCTGATGGAATTGGCCAGTCTCCCCCTCCAGTGTCAGGGATGAAATCAGCTTGTTTGCCCCTCCAGTGCCCTGATGAAATCGAACTGGCTCCACTTCCAGTACCCTGATAGATTCGGAGAATCTCCCCCTCAGTGCCCTGATGAAATCAGCCTGGCTCCGCCTCCAGTGTACAGGAGGAAATTGGCCTGGGTACCCCTCCAGAGCCCTGATGAAATTGGCCTGGGTACACCTTCAGTGTCCAGGATTTAATTGGCCCTGCTCCCCCTCCAGTGTCCTACATGAAATTGGCCAGGATCCACATCCAGTGCCCTGATGTAATCGGTCTGGCACCCCTCCAGTTCTCTTATGAAATCGGCTGAAAATTGGCTTGGCTCCCCCTCTAGAGTCAGGAATGAAATTGGCCTAGCTCTCCCTCCAGGGCCCTTAAGAAATCGGCATTGCTCCCCCTGCAGTGCCATGATCAAATTGGCTTGGCACCCCCTCAAGTATCTAGGATGAAATCGGCCTGGCTCCCTTTCAGTGTCCAGGATGAAATCAGTATGGGTGCCCCTCTAGTGCCCTGAGGAAATCGGCCTGGGTCCCCCTCCAGTGTCTGGGATGAAATCCTCCTGGCTTCCACTCCAATGCCCTGAGGAAATAGGCCTGGCACACCTTCAAATGCCCTGATGGATTCAGCCAGTCTCCCCCTTCCTTTGTCAGGGATGAAATCAGCTTGGTTCCCCCTCCAGTTCCCTGATGAAATCGGTCTGTCTCCCCCTCCAGTATAAGGGATGAAATCGGCTTGGTTCCCCCTAAAGTGACCTGATGAAATCGACATATCTCCCTGCCAGTGCCCTGATGGAATGGGCCAGTCTCCCCCTCAGTGCCCTGATGAAATTGGCCTGGCTCCACATCCCTAACACTGGAGAGGGTGCCAGGGCGATTTCATCCTGTACCCTGGAGGGGGAACCAGGCCAATTTAATCAGGGCAGTGGAGGGAAGCCAGAACGGTTTCATCAGGGCACTGGAGAGGGAGCCAGGATGATTTCATAAGGGCACTGGAGGGGGAGGGAGGCCGATTTAATCCCTGAAACTGGAGGAGGAGCCAGGCTGATTTCATTCCTCGCACTGGATGCAGAGCCAGGCCAATTTCATCAGGGCACTGGAGGGGGAGTCCAGCTGATTTCATAAGGGCACTAGAGAGGTGCCAGGCCAATTTCATGAGGGCACTGGAGGGGGAGCGAGGCCGATTTCATGCAGGACACTGGAGTGGGAGCAAAGCCAATTTGATCCTGTACAGTGGTGGAGGAGCCAAGCTGATTTCATTAGGGCACTGGAGAGAAACCCTGGCTGATTTCATCAGGGCATGGGAGGGAGAGCCAGGATGATTTCATCAGGGCCCTGGAGGGAGAAACATGCCGATTTCATCCCTTACACTGGATGGGGAGACAGCCCGATTTCATCGTGGCACTGGAGGGGAAACCAAGCCAATTTCATCCCTGACACTGGAGGGGGAGACTGGCCAATTCCATCAGGGCCCTAGAGGGTGTGCTAGGCTGATTTCATCAGGACTCTGAAGGGGGAGCCAGACAGATTTTAACCTGGGCCCTGGAGAGGGCCAGGCTGATTTCATCCCTAACACTGTAGGGGGAGCCAATCTGATTTCATAAGGGCACTGGAGGGGATGCCAGGCCGATTTCATTAGGGCATTGGTGCGGGATCCAGGAGGATTTCATCCCGGACACTGGAGGGGGACCCAGTCCGATTTCATCAGGGCACTGGAGGTGCACCCAGTCTGATTTCATCCTGGACACTGAAATGGGAGCCAGGCCGATTTCATCAGGGCACTGGAGGGGGAGACAGGCCAATTTCATCAGGGCACTGGAGGGGGAGACAGGCCGATTTCATCCCTGACACTGGAGCAGCAGCCAGACTGATTTCATCAGGGGAATGGAGGGGGAGACAGGCCCATTTCATCCCTGACTCAGGAGGGGGACACAGGCTGATTTCATCCCTGACTCTGGAGTGGGAGCCAGGCTGATTTCATCCCAGACACTGGAGGCGAGCTAGACCCATTTCATCCTGGACCCTGAAGTGGGAGCAAGGCCAATTTCATCTGGGAAGAGGAGGGGAGATAGGCCGATTTTATCAGGGCACTGGAGGGGGAGCCATGCCAATTTTATCCCAAACACTGAAGGGGAAGCCAGGACGATTTCATCAAGGCACTGGAGGTTGAGCCAGGCCGATATCATCAGGGAGCTAAATGGGGAGCCAGGCTGCTTTCATACTTGAAATTGGAAGGAGGGCCAGGCTGATTACATCAGGGCAGTGGAGATGAGCCAGTCAAATGTAATCAGGGCACTGGAGGGGGAGCCAGGCTGATTTCATAAGGGCACTGGAGGGGGACCCATTCTAATTTCATCCCTGACAATGCAGGGTGAGCCAAGCTGATTTTATACCCAACACTGATGGGTTGCCATGCCGATTTCATTAAGACACTGCAGGGCGAGTCTGGCTGAATTCATTAGGGCACTGGAGGGGTAGCCAGGCCAATTTCATCAGTGCACTAGATAGGGAGTCAGGTCAAATTCATCAGGACACTGGAGGGGGAGCCATGCCGATTTTTATCAGGGCACTGGAGGAACACCCAGGTCGATGTAATCCTGGACTCAGAAAGGGTAGACAGGCTGATTTCATTGGTGCACTGGAGGTGAAACAGGCCGATTTAATCAGGGCACTGTAGGGGTACACATGCCAATTTCATCCCTATCACTGGAAGGGGGAGCCAGGCTGAACTCATCCAGACACTGGAAAGGGGAGCCAGGCCAATTTCTTTAGGGCACTGGTGGGGGACCCAGCCTGATTTCAGCATGGACTCTGGAGGGAGAGCCAAGCTGGTTTCATCAGGGCTCTGGAGGATGAATCAGGCTGATTTTATCAGGACACTCGAGGGGAAGATAGGCCGATTTTATCCCTGACACATGAATGGAGCCAGGCTGATTTCATCTGGACAGAGGAAGGGAGCCAGACTGATTTCATCATGGACAATTGAAGGTGAGCCAGGCCGATTTCATCTGGACACTGGAGGGGGAGTTGGGCTGATTTTATACCCGCACTTCAGGTGGTCCCAGTCCTATTGCATCAGGGCACTGTAGGGGTACCCACCCCGATTCCATCCCTGACACTGGAGGGCTAGGCAGGCCGATGTCATCCTGCACACTGGAGGGGGAGCCAGGCTGATTTCATCAGGGCAATGGAGGGGAAACAGGCCAATTTAATCAGGGCACTGATGCAGTCCAGGCCAATATCATCAGGCCCTGTAGGGCTGTACAGGCCAATTACATCACTGACACTTAATGGGGAGCCAGTCTGATTTCATCTGGACAATGTTCGGGGAGCAAGGCTGATTTCATCAGGGTAATGGAGGTGGGGCCATGCCAATTTCATCAAGGCACTGGAGGGGGACCAGGCCAAATTCATCTGTGCACTGGAGGGCGAGCCAGGAAGATTTCACCCCTGACAGTGGAGGGGGAACCAGGCCGATTTCATCAGGGCACTGGAGAGGGATCCTCGCTGAATTCATCAGGGCACTGGAGGGGTAACCAGTTCAATTTCATCATGGCACTGGAGGGGGAAACATGCCGATTTCATCCCTTACACTGGAGATGGAAACAGGCTGATTTCATCAGGGAACTGCACGGAGAACCAAGCTGATTTCATCCATGACACTGGAGGGGGAGACTGACCGATTCCATCAAGGCACTAGAAGGTGTGCCAGGCCGATTTCATGAGGGCATTGGAGCGGGGGCCAGGTGGATTTCATAACAGACACTGGAGGGGTACTCAGGCCAATTTCATCAGGGCTATAGAGGGGTACCCAGACTGATTTAATCCTGGACACTGCAAGGGGATTCAGGAAGATTTCACCCCAGATACTGGAGGGGGAGCCAGGGTGATTTCATCCTGGACACAGCAGGGGGAGCCAGGATGATGTCATCCTGGACCTGGATGGTGAGCCACATTGATTTCATCCCTGACACTGGAGTGGCAGCCAGGCTGATTTCATCAAAGCACTGGAGGTTTAGCCAGGCGAAACTCATCAGGGTTCAGCAGGGGTAGCCAGGCCAATTTCATCAGGGATCTTGAGGTGGATCCATGCCAATTTCATCAAGGTGCTTGAGGGGGACCAGGCCAATTTCATCTGGGCACTGGAGTGGGAGTCAGAAAGATTTCACCCCTGACAGTGGAGGGGGAGCCAGGCTGATTTCATCAGGGCACTGGAGGAGGAGCCAGGCTGATTTTATCAGCACATTGGACGTGCAGCCAGGCCGATTTCATCATGGACACTGTAGGGGGAGACAGGCCAATTTCATCAGGGCACTGGAAGGGGAGCCAGCGCGATTTAATTAGTTCAATGGAGGAGGAGCAAGGCTGATTTCATCAGGGCACTGGAGGGGGAGCCTGGCCGATTTCATCCTGGACACTGGAGGGGGAGGCAGGCCGATTTCATCAGGGCACTGGAGGGGGAGGCAGGCCGACTTGATCCCTGATAGTGGAGGGGAAGCCAGGCTGATTACATCCCTGACACTGAGGACATGCCAGGACAATTTGATCACAACACTGGAGGGAGAGCCATTCCAGAATCATCAGGGCACTGGAGGGAGAGCTAGGCCTATTTCATCCCTGACACTAGAGGGGGAGCCAGGCCATTTTCCAGCTGATTTCATAATAGTACTGGAGGGGTGCCAGGCCGATTTCATCAGGGCACTGGAGGCGGAGCCAGACCGATTTCATGCAGGACACTGAGGGGGAGCCAGGCTGATTTAATCCTGGACACGGGAGGTGGACCCAGGCAGATTTGAACAGGGTACTGGAGGGGAACCCAGGCTAATTTCATCCCTGATACTGGAGGGAGACTCAGGCTGTTTTCATCAGATCACTGGAGTTGGACCCAAGACAATTTAATCTTGTACACGGAGGGGAAGCCTGGCAGATTTCATCAGAGCACTGGAGGAGAAGCCAGGCCGATTTCATGCTGGACCCTGGTTGGGGAGCCACGCTGATTTCATCCTGGACATGAGTGGGATCTAGGCCGATATCATCTGGACACTGCAGGGGGGTCTGTCAGATTTTACACCAGTACTGCATGGGGACCCAAGCCGATTTCATTAGAGCACTGTAGGAGTACACATGCTGATTTTATTCCTGACACTGGAGGTGGAGGCAGACGGATTTCATCTGGACATTGGAGGGGGAGCCAGGCTGATTTCATCAGGGCACTGGAAGGGGGGCAGGCTGATTTCATCAGGACACTGGAGGGGGACCAAGGCTGGTTTCTTACTTGATACTGGAAGGGTAGTGAGGTGCATTTCATCAGGGCACTGGAGGGGAACCCAGGAATATTTCATCAGGGCACTATAGGGGTATCCAGGCTGATTTTATTCCTGACACTGGAGGGGGAGCCAGGGTGATATCATTAGGGTATTGGTGGGGGATCCAGGCCGATTTCAGCATGGACACTAGAGGGGGTGCCTGGCTGGTTTCATCAGAGCTCTGGAGGGGGAGACAGGACCTTTCATCAGGGCACTGGAGTGGGAGAGAGGCCGATTTCATCCCTGACATTGGAGGGGGAACAACTACAATTTCATCAGGGCAATGGAGGGGGAGCCATGACAATTTCTTCCCAGACACCTGAAGAGTATCCAAGCTGATTATTTCAGGGCCCTGTAGGGGGACATAGGTTGAATTCATCAGGGCACTGGAGGGGTAGCCAGGCAGATTTCATCCCAGACACTGGAGGAGGACCAAGGTCAATTTCATTAGGGCACTGGAGGTGGAAAACGGTTGAATTCATCCTGGATACTGGAGGGGGAACCAGGCTGATTTCATCCCTGACACTGGAGGGGGAACCAGGCTGATTTCATCAGGGCATTAGAGGGGAAGCCAGGCCGATTTAATGCTGGACCCTGGATGGGGAGCCACACTGATTTCATCCTAGAAACTGGAGTGGGATCCAGGCCTATATCATCTGGGCACTGCAGGGGAGTCTGTCAGATTTTACACCAGTACTGCATGGGGACCCAAGCCAATTTCATTAGGGCACTGTAGGGGTACATATGCTGATTTCATTCCTGACACTGGAGGGGGAGGCAGACTGACTTCATCTGGACATTGGAGGGGGAGCCAGGCCAATTTCATCAGGGCAATGGAGGGGGAGCCATGACGATTTCTTCCGAGACACCTGGAGGGGATCCAAGCTGATTATTTCAGGGCCCTGTAGAGGGACACAGGCCGATTTCATCCTGGACCCTGGAGGTGGAACCAGGCCAATTTCATCAGGACAGTGTAGGGGAGCCAGGCTGATTTCATCAGGACACTGGAGGGGGTGCCATGCCGATTTCATCCCTGAGACTGGAGGGGGAGACAGGCCCATTTCATAAAGGCAGTGGAGGTTTGGCCAGGCTTATTTCATCAGTGCACTGGAGGGGAAGCCAGGCTGTTTTCATACTTGAAACTGGAGGAGGAGCCAGGCCAATTTCATCAGGGGACTGGAGGAGGAGCAAGGCCAATTTCATCTGATACTGGACTTGGAGACAGGCTGATTTCATCAGTAACAGTGGAGGGAGAACCAGGCTGATTTCATAAGGGCAAAGGAGAGGGATACAGGCCGATTTCATCACTGACACTGGAGGGGGAGCCAGGCCGATTTCATCAGGCCACTGGAGGGGGATCCTGGGTGATTTCATCCCTGACACTGGAGGTGGTGACATGACGATATCATCCTGGACAATGGAGGGAGAGCCAGTCTGATTTCATCCTTGACACTGGCTTGGGAGCCAGTCCTATTTCATCTGGACACTGGAGGAGGACCCAGACTGCTTTTATACCCACACTGCAGGGGGACTAAGGCCTATTTCTTCAGGGCACTGGAGGAGTACCAAGACTGATTTCATCCTGGACACAGACAGGGGAGCCAGGCCGATTTCATA
>NW_023412149.1:0-1645 GCF_903995425.1 Onychomys torridus
TTTTTGGTGGTAGTGTGTGTGTACTTCTCTTCTTTGGGGTTTACTGCTGTAGTGTTATCTATTGCCTGTGTTTTCGAGGGTGTATCTGACTTCCTTAGGTTGGAATTTTCCTTCTAGTGCTTTCTGTAGGGCTGGGTTTGTCGATAAGTATTGTGTAAATTTGGCTTTGTCTTGGAAGGTCTTCTTCACTCCATCTCTGATGACTGAATGTTTTGCTGGGTATATTAGTCTAGGCTGGCATCCATGGTCTCTTAGTGTCTGCATTATATCTGTCCAGGTCCTTCTGGCTTTCAAAGTCTCCATTGAGAAATTGGGTGTTATTCTGATGGGTTTGCCTTTATAAATCACTTGGCCTTTTTCCTTTCCTGCTCTTAATATTCTTTCTTTATTCTGTATGTTTAGTTGTTTGATTATTATTTGGCAAGGGGAATTTTTTGGGGGGTCTAGTCTGTTTGGTGTTTTATAGGCTTCTTGTATCTTCATAGACATTTCCTTCTTTAAGTCGGGAAACTTCTCTTCTATGATCTTGTTAAATATATTTTCTGTGCTATTGAGTTGATATTCTTCTCCTTCCTCTATCCCTATTATTCGTAAGTTTGGTCTTTTCAAGGTGTCCCAAATTTCTTGGACATTTTGGGTCATGATTTTGTTGGCTTTAATGTTTTCTTTGACTGATGAATCTATTTCTTCTACTGTATCTTCAACACCAGAGATCCCTCTTCCATCTCTTCCATTCTCTTGGTTATACTTGCATCTGAAATTCCTGTTTGTTTACTCAGATTTTCTATTTCCAGCATTCCCTCTGCTTGTGTCCTCTTCATTTTTTCTATTTCCCTTTTCAGGTCTTGGACTATATCCCTCATCTGTTTCATTGCTTTTTTCATGATTTTATTTCAGGGACTTATTGTTTTCTTCTGCTTTAATTGTCCGTTCCTCTAGTTTTTTATAGCGTTCTTCCCATTTTTTGTTTGTCTGTTCCTCCACTTTATTTTTGATTCCTTCTATATAAGGCTCTAGCCTTTTCATGATGTTATTTATAAGGTTGTTTTCTTCTGCTTCTTCCATTCTGTGATGTTCGGGTCTAGCTGTTGGAGGAGCGCTAGGTTCTGGTGATGCTATATTGCTCTTTTTTTTGTTGTATGTACTTCTGCCTTGACGTCTGCCCATCTCCTTGTGTATTCGTTCTTGGTCTTATCAGTGCACTTGGTCCAAGCAGAGCTGACAGATTTAGGGATCTTCTCTCTTGTCCAGATGGGAGCTCTAGGCCAGATTGGAGCTCTGGTCCAAATGGGAGTGCTGGTCGGATGGGAGCTGGGGTTGGTCTCTAAGTCTCAAGAAGTGGGTGGGGTCTCAGGCACATGGGTGTGGGGGCAGGATGTGGAGATTGCAGGATCTGCCTGCAGTCTTGGAAAAGGGGAACCTTCCCCCAGGGCCCACCAAATGGCCAGAATATGGGACCAAGTTGGGCAGGTCTTCCTATGATGGCTGGTGCCCATGGTTGGGACCTAGAGGCAGGGGGCCTCTCTGACTATAACCTCAGGCACTCACCTCTGGTCCAGATGGGAGTTCCAGGCCTGATGTCTTTTATACATGCTTACATTTTCTGTGTCTTAGTTTCTTTGTTCATATTCTTATTTAAATATTA
>NW_023412150.1:0-21743 GCF_903995425.1 Onychomys torridus
GAAGTTACAGCTGTGCTCCACTGTGGAGAAGTTACAGCTGTGCTCCACTGTGGAGAAGTTACAGCTGTGCTCCACTGTGGAGAAGTTACAGCTGTGCTCCACTGTGGAGAAGTGTTACAGCTGTGCTCCACTGTGGAGAAGTTACAGCTGTGCTCCACTGTGGAGAAGTTACAGCTGTGCTCCACTGTGGAGAAATGTCACAGCTTTCTCCACTAGTGGAAAGTTTCTCCAGTGAAAGTGTCTTGTTCTGGTCCAGTGAAAGTGTCAGAACTGGGCTTCACGCTGGTAAAAATGTCACACTGCACACAAACCTCACTCAGAAGATTATTGGAAGGAAGAATCCAGGAGGGTGGCTGTCTCTAGGGAGAGAATCAGCAGCAAAGGGAACAGGGCACAGAGCTTATATGGGGGGGGGCAGAGCTATCCAGGGTGGATTGGGAATGGTGGGATTTTGTAGCCTGACTCTGGGGCAAGCTCACAGATTTTTGGGATTTCAAGGCCTGTTCTTGGGGTCAAGTCAGGGTTGGGTTGTTTTTCCTTGGCTTGGATTTCAGGTCTAGTCAGGGAGGAACAGGGTGTTTTCACCCTATAGGGACAAGCCCATTTTGGGTGAGAGTAGCTGGGTCCCTTGAGCTGGCTCACCTGGTAGGTCCCCCAAGGAGGGCAGACACCAGAAGGGCAGAGCTTGGCATGGGCTGTCCCTGGGCTGGGCTCTTCTTCTTCTCTTAGCCCAGTCCCATGCTGTAGCCTGACCAACTGTAAATAGTCTCTCTGAGGTTTGGGACCAGGCCAGGTGACTCTGAGTTTGCATTGCAACATTATGGGTGAGCTCTGGGGGGAGGTGCTGACCCTGCAGGGGCCCTTGGGATTTTGGTAGTTTTGGTTCCAGCCCTACCTTGCAGGATTTATTTTAAGTGTTCCATTCCCTGGGGTCAGGACTATTATTTTCACTTTGTTTGAGACAGGTTCCCACGTTTATCTCTGCCTGGCATGGAAATTTCCATGTAGACCAAGTTGGACTAGAACTCACAGAGGTCCACTTGACTCTTCCTCCTGAGTCCTGGGTTAAGGCCTGCACCACCGTGGCCAGCCATGACTGATGTTTGGTCACTGGTTTGTGTTTTAACTAAAAGGGTCTTACCCAGGGCAGGAGGAGCCAACTGTGTACAAGTCAGAAGCTCGTCTGTCTCTCCACAGCTTTCCTTTCTCTCCTGTCAGATGGACTTGGATGTTCCTTGGACCTTCTAAGTCAGGCCTGTTCTGATGTGACATCTTTATCCTAGGGGAAGCTGGGACAGGATTCCTTCAGGGACACTGATCAGGCCAGAGCCACTGCTGCCCCCTGCTGGCCTCGTTCCTTTCTGCTTAGAAGGATCACAGGATAGTGTCCCACAGGATGGTAGGGCTAACTTGAGCTGTGGGAGCTCTGGAAGGTCCTTTGCTGCCTATGGTTTGGTCTGGTTTCTTTCTTATTTTATCCCTCATCAGGGATCTTTCTACTTTCCAAAGTCTAGGGAACGCCTTTCCCTCAGTTTCTCCCTGTTCCTCCTTCCTAAGTAGCTGTGGGTCCCCTCAATCTCTAAGAGGAGGTCTGCAGAAATCTGGGCTATGAAAGGTGGGGCTCTGCTGGAGCTGGGGGGCTGTCCAGGACAGGAAATGCGGGGGAGCAAAAAAAAAAAAGGAAACAAACAAACAAAAACCCAAAAATTCAAAACAAAACAAAACAGCTCCTTCAGCAGAAATTTGAAATTTTGGTTTGGCGATCCCAACTTGAGGAAGGTGTCAGGTACAGCCCTGGGACTGTCCTGTGGTCCTGCTGCTCCTGGAGGGCACCGCCCTGTCTGTTCTGCAGCTAATGAGTGGGATCCTTGTGGTCTTTCTGAGCAGTGTCAATGAACAGAAGTCAGAGAGATGCTGATGTCAGTGGTTTCTGTCTGGGGAAGATGATGGAGTCAGAGTGCTGTCTGTAGTGGCAGAGAGGTGTAGCACAAATCCTCATTGGTCTTCATAATAAAAACCCAGAGTCAGATATCAGGGCGAGAGCTGAAAGATCAGAGAAGCAGAGCATCAGCCACTACGAGAGACTTCTCACCTCTAGGATCCTCAGGCTGAAAGGAGATGATCCTGTCTCCAGGAATCCTCACACTGAATGGCCCTAGTCCTCAGCTGAAAGCACCAAACTCCTGTCTCCCTGCCTTTTATGCCTGCTTCATCCAGCCATATCACTTCCTGTCTCAACCTTCCTAGTGCTGGGGTTAATGATGTGTGTGCTTCCCAAGTCCTGGGAGTAAGGCATGAGATCCCAAGTGGTGGGAATGAAGGTTGTGCTGCCACTGTCAGGCTCTGTTTCTCTTTTAGATTAGATTAATCTGTTTGTAGTCCAGGGTGGCCTGAAACTCACAGAGATCCACCTGCCTCTGCCTCCTGAGTGCTAGGATTGAAGGTGTGTGCCACCATAGGGCCTAGCCCTGTGGCTGGCTCTGCCCTCTGGTTGGGAGACAAGCTATGTTTGTTGAGCATACAAAAATATCACCAGAGGGGAAAGTGGAGGACACTGTGCATTTGACACCAAACAGGCCTTGGCTGCCCCAGTTCCCTCCATAAATCCTGCACCCTGGTGAGGTTGGCCCCTGCCTGTCCTTGTCCCTCTGTGTGCAAGTCCTCACTAGTCCCCTCTGGTCCCAGGGTGTCTCCTGGCTGCCCCTTTCATCACATTCAGGGCTTCTTGGAGGTCTGCTGCTCAGTGACCACTTCCCACGAGTGTGGGGACCATTCTCAAGCCCGTGAAGCCTTGTTCTTCTGGAGGAGATCAGCAGCCCGTTCTCAGCACACTAGAGGCCACAAGGCATGGGGTTCTCAGCTTCCTTTCACCCTGTTTTCCATCTGGGAGGGAGACCCCAGGCCCAGCAGCCTCTCCTCTGACTAGAAGGAGGAGGACTGGATTGGTGGAGATACTGAGCTGAGGGGTTGGAGTCTGAGCTGTGTCCCCTCCCTCTGCACCAGACCCTGTTTCCCAGGATCCTCTCCCCTCCAGAGTCCTGCACACTTGTGAACTCTACTGTTCCAATGATGCTGCAGGGGCTTCCCGCCCCCTGGCTTCTGTGCTTCAGGATGTCCCTTCCTGTCGTTATTACTAGGGATTCTGGTGCTCCATCTCCCCTCCCATGGTGGATCCTCACTTAGGAGGGGCTAGCCCAGAAGCCCTCACTGCACTGTAGCTTCCCAACACCCCTTCCTCCCTGCCAGTGAGCTTCAGTGTGGTTTTATTTTATTTTTAATTTAATAATGGTATCTATTTATTGGGCTGGGTGGATGGCTCAGGGGTTAAGAGCACCTGCTGCTCATGCAGAGGACCTGGGATCACGCAGCTCACAATCCTTCCCGTCCTTTGGTCTAGATGCCCTCTTGTGACTTTTGTGTGCTCCAGGCAGAGATACATGCAGGATAATCACTCAAGCACATCAAATGAATAAATTTACCATTTTTAAGTGTAATTTTAAAATTCTACTTATTGTAGCTGAAATCTTAGGTGGTCTTATTAATGAAATCAAACCTGAGGCCAGTTATTGGGGTGAATGTTGGAAGATCAGAGAAGCAGAACAAACTACAGCTACCTCACCTTGCCAATTCCTCAGCTGATTCTGTTTCTTCAGACTGGAAGCTTCTGAGTCCTCATCCAAATGGATCTCAGCTGAACTGTGCTGCTCCAAAGCCTAAATGCTTAATAAGCCAAATGCTTCTAGTTTCTGGTCTTCACACCTTGTATATCTTTCCCTTTCTGCGTCACTCTCTGGGATTAAAGTCTGGATTTCTGGGATTAAAGGTGTGTGCCTCCATGCTGTGTACAAGTCAGAAGCTTGTCTGGCTCTCCATAGCTTTCTTTCTCTGCCTCAGATGGACTTGGACGGCCCTTGGGCCTTCTAAGGGCCCTGTTCTGAGGTGACAGCTCTACCTAGGGGAAGCTGAGGGAGGATTCCTTCAGGGAGTCCCTGGGAGAAGTCTGATCAGGGCCAGAGCCAGTGCCGCCCCTATGCTGCCCTCTTGTGACTGTTAGAGAGTACTGCACTTGCTGCCACCACACCCTGACCCCTGAGTGCCATTCCTGGGACCCACAAGTGGGGAAGGAGAGAAACCAAACTACCACAGGTTGTCCTCTGACCTCCATTCCATGTGCCCATAGCACGAGTGCGTCCCACCCCACCACTACACACAATAAAATTTATTTAAAAAGGGAAATAAAATCCTGGTGGTGCCACTCTGCTTAAGAGGCATGTATTCAGTGGTCTGCAGTTCAGGTCGGACTCACAACATTCTGTAATGGCCATGTTCTTGGGCCTCCATGGGCCATGCATTCTCAGACACACCAGGCACATATATGCATATAATTAAACAATAGGTAAGCCAGACATGGGACTCACACCTCCTAATCCTTCACTCTCAGGAGACCAGAGGCCAGGCAGATCCCTGTGAGTTTGAGGCCAGCCTTATCTACCTAGTGAGTTCCAGTTCCAGCATCTCTCAGACACACTGACCCCGTCCTCTCCTGTACCCATCATTCCCTGGGTGCCTCATCAGTTCCCAAAGACTGTGACTATGATGTCACCTCCCTGTCCTCTCCAGCACAACTATGTCCTCAGAGTCTCCACCTTTGTCCCTCTGTCTGAGAGCCCACCCCCCCTGCATCTAGCGGACATCTCAGCCCAGCATCTCCTACTGAGACCTCCATGTTCCTCCTCGTGTATCCCTGACAGTCCTCATCTTCACCCAGGGCGACTCTGTCTTCCTCCAGGACAGTCTGCAGCTGTGGCTTGCTGCTCCAGCCCCTCCCTCTCACACCCAGAGTTAGTCCAGGAGGAAGAGCTGTGATGTCACCTGCCAGAGTGGACCCAGGAAGCCTCACTTCCCATCCCCCAATCTCACAGGGGAGGAGACTGGAGTGCTCAGGCAGGAGCAGGACCCTGCTTCCCCAGGTCCCCACTGCCTGCCTGGCTCCTCCCCTGCTAGAGTTCCCTCCAGCAGATCCTGTGGGGACAGTTTGTGCCTCTGTCCCCTTCTGCTCACCTGCTCTAGTTCCTGTTACACTGTGTGGACAGGTCTGTGTTGTGTGACAGTTTCCCTGGAAAGATACACACACACACACACACACACACACACACACACACACACACACACACACATCTAGTCACCTCAGATAGAGAACTCAGGGCTGACGAGGTAGCCATTGTATCCATGTCCAGCTTGGTGAACCATGGAGTTTTCACTTGGGGAGGGTTACTCACAGGAGCATGAATAACTCACAGTCCACAGCATCACTGAAAAGCCCACCCCAACACAGGAAGTGACTCATGAACTTCCTCCCTGCAGTCCTCTGCATGGCTTCCCAGGTAGCTGGAAGGTCAGGGAATTCCCTCCACAGCTGGATGGTCAATGTGCTCCCCCAGAGCATGTTACTCCTTTTCATGCTGCTCGGGAGGAATTCTAGAGAGTTGTCAGTTTCTTTATATAACATTATTTTACTTTACACACATGAGTGTTTAGTTATATGTAGGTGCACCATGTGTGCAGTGCCCGCTGAGGTATCAGAAGTGCTTGAATCCCCTGGAACTGGAGTCACAGACAAGGGTGAGCAGTCATGTGGTTGCTGGGAATCAAACCCTGTGCTCTGGAGGAGCAGCCAGTGCTCTTCCCCATGAAGTCATCTCTCCAGCCCCTCTTCCAACCTGCTGTTCTCCCAGACACATGACCTTTTGTTACCTCCTGAGTGTCAGAGACCTCCCTGTCCCTCCAAGAGGGAATGTTTCAACTCAGAAAAAACTGCTATGAAACAGTTGGATATTTCCAGCATTCTGGGCCTCATTGGTGTACAGACTGTGATCTGCTCCAGGTATCTTCTTCCTTATTCTCAGATCACACAGCCATGCTCCTCCCTTAGAGCATCTTATGGCATGATCCATAGCCTGGAAGGAACCTGGTTCAGTAGCCTTGAGAATGATTTCTTTTCCTCCTCCTCCCCCTCCTCCTCCTCCTTTCCATCAGAGAGCCTTCATCCAGGAACTGAAGAACACAGATGCAGAGATCCATAGCCAAGCACTGGGCAGAGCTCCAGAAGTCCTGTTGAAGAGAGGCAGGAAGGAGCTTAGCAGTGATCAGGGTCAAGGTCATGATGGGGGAACCCACAGAGACAGACCTGAGCTCACAGACTCTTGACTGACAGCTAAGGGGCGTGCATGGGACTGACCTAGGCCCTCTGCATGTGTGTGACAGTTGTGTACCTGGTCTGTTTGTGAGGCCCCTAGCAGTGAGATCAGTACCTGTCCCTGGAACCTGAGCTGGCTTTTAGGAATCCCTGACTCATGCTGGGTTACCTCACCCATCCTTGATGGAGGGGGAGGAGCTTGGTCAAGCCTCAACCTAATATGCCATGGTTTGTTGACTCCCATGAGAGGCCTGAGTCTTTCTGAATGAAGATTTAGGAGGAGTGGATGGGGGTAGGGAACAGGAGGAGAGGAGGGAGGGAAACTGTGCTTGGTATGTAAAATAAAGAAAAAATTAATAAATTATTATTATTATTATTATTTATTTATTTTTATTATTATTGGTTGTTTTCTAGACAGGGTTTTGTGGTTAAATTATTAAGGCCACTCCACGTAGTTAAAAGGGAGGTTTATTTTGTGGGGTAACTTACAAATGAAGGGGTAGGTTACAGGGTCTGGCAAGGGTATAGCGCAGTCTGGCGGTGTTCTCTGGAGAACTCTGCTCGGTCTACCTCCAGCGTCCAGAGTCCGGGAACCAAGCGAGAGCTCTTCCCGATCCTTCGTCTTCCGCTTCCTCCTCTGCCCCGCCTTGTGGGCGTGACCATTACCGAAGCCTCAGTGGGGGTTGGAACTTCCAGGCCAATGCTGGGATGGCTACCCACTACATCTCCCCCTTTTGTCTAAATAAGAAAGCTCTAACCTAATACAAGACTATATACAAAGAGATGCTTATCAAATATTGTCTAGGAGTAATGAGGGATAATGACCTAGATAAGTTGGAATTACAATAAGTACAAACAATATCAAGCAAAAAACACATAGTAAAATCCAGGGAAGTCTAGGGCATGGGTAGGTGGCGTGTTACAAAGATCATTCCAAAAGGTGTCCTATCCTAAAGAACCTGAGTCTAATACTTAATATATCCTATCTAAGATATTATATATGTATATATACTAAGTTGTAACTATAACTGCTAATCTCCAACCTCATCAAAGACCTGAGAAGGAATATAATAATACCTGAGAAATGGGAGAAGGATGCAAGCAACTTTCGGGAGTCTTGCAAGAGTAGACAGAGACAGCTAGCAGCCTGGACAGTCACCTAATGTTTCTCAGCATCGTTGGTGCATTCAAATTGGCTACAGGCCTAGAGTATCTGACAGACCATTTTCAGAAGCAGGAATTCTGAAAGACCATCTTACCCTGTCTTGGCAAAGTATAGTGGTCGCTTTCCTTGTGTCCCGCTTGTCCAGAAAGGACAGCATTTGTACTGTCAGCAGTTGAGGCAAGGGCAGTTCTTTGCCCAGTAGGCCATTTTGTGCCAAGAAGACAAACTTCCAAATGGAAATGTCTTAGAAGCCCAACATTCTCTCGGGAACAAATTGGTGCTGCCAGGAGCAATTGTGTCTCACGTCAACAGAATTCTAAGTTATTTAAATGCCATGTTCTCTAGGTCCATGAAGTGTTTGAAGATTACCTGTCCATCTGACCTATGTATTTATTAATCTGGATGACCTAACTAACATAATTATAGAGATGACAAGCATAGGTGACAATAACTATGTAAGTCTTGTCTACCTAAACAACCTAAGGACTAAGCTTCCTATAAATAAGGCAAACAGTCTGTAAGCAAATGCACAGTAAAAGGACAATGACTTTAAATTGTGACAATACACAAAATATCTTTAACAGAGGTAGGAATGTATAGTGCAATATGCAATATGATAATAATCCTAAATATATATCAGTATACAGAATATCTTAAACAGAAGTAGAACATACATACAGTATGACAGATATAAATTCACATTTGTATCAATATACAAATATTTCACATAAGAGTAAAAATATATGTACAATATAACAAACATCGTTCTGTATTTGTATCAATATACAAATTATCTTAAATAGGAATGTAAAAAGTTTATATTTGTATCAACATATAAGAATTCATAACAGTGCAAAGGCTGGTATATTACTAAATTTGTTTAGTAATGTATATGACAGTCTACCATAATATCTTATACCTATCCATTCCATTTCTTCTTTTCCCCCTTTTTTTTGAGACATATTTTCTTTCCTTAAGGAGAGTACTGAGTTTAACAGTTTCTTCCACCCCCAACCCTAGAACCATTATCCATAACCCTGAGAAATATGAAACCTTAGGGAGAAGGGGCGTCGTTTTCTTAGAATTGCTTCCTGCTGTTTAGGAAGCGATGGTATCTCTGTTGGGTATTGTGAGAAAGCTCAGATAGTTAAATCTCAGTTAGACTAACTGTAGATTCTGCAGCAACTCTCAGAGTAATGGGTAAGATTGTCTGAAATTTTGGCAAGAAGTGTAATATGATGATGATTACCAGAATGGCATCATTCTGGATTGGGTAGAGTTGTTGTTGTTGGGGCCCCATCTTCCTTCTGGAGACTTCAGAGATTGCTATTGGAAAAAACTTATTTTTTTATCAGAATGGAAGGTTTGGATTTAAAGATGTCATGACATGTAAGAAAGGATTCCAAGAAATCAAGAGTAAGCATGGAGAGAATTAGAATCTTGAAGATAATGGTCCCTTATAATTGGTTTCCTTCTGTCTCACACCAGAGGGCTCTTCTGATATGGGACTGAAGAATCTCTCAACCTTTTCTTTTATCAATATGCTTGGGTTTAGAGAAGGAGTGAGCCAGTTCCATCTCCAAATCCAGCTTGGTTTATAATTAAATTGGAACCACAACTATTCTAGATTGATAGAGATATAGATGTTAGACAGTGATATCTTACCCTGTGTAGATTGGTACCAATAGATTCTTTCTTTCTGCTGTAAACATCTGGATATCCAAGGCCTTATGATTTCTGGAAGATGGGTATTTCCATTATCCTGGAAAGACAAAAACAGAACCCTACCCCAACCTTTGATTGTTAAATTTTTCTTACAACCTGAAGAGATGTCACATTGGTGGATGATCTTTTACTTCTCCTCATCAAGGGGTTTCTCCTGTTCGAATCGAATTTTTATTAATTTTGTTGGTATCCATAGCTTTTCTTCTCCTGTGGAAACAAAAGCAAAACCCCTTCCCCAACGTAGGACATATCCAGGTTTCCATTCTGAGGTCAACACATCTTTGAAATAAACCGGTTGGTTTAGCTCAGGAGTTTTGTCTGTCGTCCAATGTCTCTCCGCAGCTGTTGTTCCTTTCTCATCAGCATTGAGAAAATTCAAGGTTAATAAAGCACTATGCAATCTATTTCTAGGAGTCATTGTTACCTGTTGCTGTTTATTTAGCATATCCTTTAAAGTTCGATTGGATCTTTCTATGACTGCTTGGCCTGTGGGATTGTGTGGTATACCTGTAACATGCTTTATATTGTAATAAGCAAAGAACTGTCTCATTTTATTGGAGACATATGCTGGGGCATTGTCTGTCTTAATTTGTACAGGTATTCCCATGATGGCCATAACTTCTAATAGGTGTGTAATCACAGAATCAGCCTTTTCAGAACTCATAGGAGTTGCCCACTGAAATCCTGAATAGGTGTCAATGGTATGGTGTACATACTTTAATCTTCCAAATTCTGCAAAATGAAACACATCCATCTGCCAAATTTCATTTCTTTGTATACCCTTTGGATTGCTTCCTGCAGGTAATGGAGTTTGGTTATAGAAGGAACAAGTAGGACATTTTTTCACAATATCCTTAGCTTGTTGCCAAGTAATGGAGAAATCCTTCTTCAAACCTTTGCTATTTACATGGTGTTTCTTATGAAATTCTGAGGCTTCTAGCACATTACCTATTAGTAACTGATCAATCTCATCATTACCTTGTGCTAGAGGTCCTGGCAGACCTGTATGGGATCTGATATGTGTTATATATATAGGATGTTCCCTTTTTCTGATGATTTCCTGCAATTGTATGAATAATGAAGTTAATTCTGTATTATCAGGAATAAATTCAGCAGTTTCAATGTGTAAAACAACTCTCTCTGCATATTGAGAGTCAGTGACTATATTGAGGGGTTCTGTGAAGTCCATCAGTACCATAAGAATGGCATACAGTTCTGCCTTTTGTACAGAGCTGTATGGACTTTGTACTACTTTACTTAAGTCTCCTGATTTGTATCCTGCTTTCCCTGATTTATTTGCATCTGTATAGAATGTGAGGACTCCAGAAATTGGCTTGTGTCGTACAATGTGAGGAAGGACCCATTCAGTCTTCTTTATGAATTCTATTCTCTTGCTTTTGGGATAATGGTTGTTAATCTCTCCCAAAAAGTTACTGCAGGCTCTCTGCCAGTATTCATTATCTTTCCATAGTGACGAAATTTCCTCATTAGTTAAAGGTACTACAATTTCTGCTGGGTCCATTCCTGTCAACTGACGAAGTCTTAATTTACCTTTTTGAATCAAATCAGAGATCTTTTCTATATAAGTCTTTAATTTCTTATTTGGTTTACGTGGTAGGAATATCCATTCCAATATAATATCTTCCCTCTGCATCAAAATACCTGTGGGGGAATGTCTGGAGGGGAATATGACAAGAATACATTTAAGTTCTGGATCCACACGATCCACATGTGCTTCTCGAATTGTCTTTTCTACTAGAGCCAATTCCTTCTCAGCTTCGGCTGATAATTCTCTTGGGCTATTTAATTCTTTGTCCCCTTCTAGAGTATTAGCCAAATTTTGTAGTCCATCTTTGGGTATTCCCATGATACCCAATAAGTTGGAAATGCTTCCTAACAACTTTTGAAAATCATTAAGAGTCTTTAATCGATCTCTCCTCAGTTGTACCTTTTGGGGTCTAATTTTTTGTAACTCTATCTTATATCCTAAGTAATTAATAGAATCTCCTCTTTGTATTTTTTCAGGAGCAATTTGCAGTCCCCAGCGAGGCAAAACTTTTTTTACTTCTTCAAACATGCTTTCTAATGTGTCTAACTTTGGATCTGCTAATAGGATATCATCCATATAGTGATAAATTATGGATTGTGGAAACTTTACACGAATTAACTCCAATGGTTTTTGCACAAAGTATTGGCATAAGGTAGGGCTGTTTAACATTCCCTGTGGGAGGACCTTCCATTGATATCTCTTGACTGGCTGAGAATTGTTATAATTAGGAACTGTGAAGGCAAATTTTTCTCTATCATTTTCTTGTAAGGGTATGGTAAAGAAACAGTCTTTTAAGTCAATAACTATTATAGGCCATTCTTTGGGTAGCAGAGAGGGCAAGGGCATCCCAGTCTGTAGGGAGCCCATTGGCTGAATTACTTTATTAATAGCTCTCAGATCTGTCAGCATTCTCCAATTACCAGACTTTTTTTTAATAACAAATACAGGAGAATTCCAAGGGCTGGTAGATTCTTCAATGTGTTGAGCATTTAACTGCTCTTGAACCAGCTGTTCTAAAGCTTGTAGCTTCTCTTTTGTCAAAGGCCACTGTCCAACCCAGACAGGTTTATTAGTTAGCCATTTTAAAGGTAAGGCAGTTGGTACTTCTGAGAGTTCAACAGCAGTTGTGCTCTGTTTGTGTACAGCCTGAATGGTTGGTGACTGTTTTTTATAGCATTTTATGATATTATTCCTAGAAACATGCATTGGCCTGTATTCCTTTTCTGAGAGTGTAGGAATTTTAATCTGGGTATTCCACTGTTGTAACAGATCTCGGCCCCATAGATTTACTGCTACATTTGCTACATATGGCTTCAGCCTTCCTCTCTGTCCTTCTGGCCCTATGCATTCAACCCATCTCGAACTCTGTTTTATCTGAGATAGGGTGCCAATTCCTAAAAGTTGGACATCTACCTCTTGAAGAGGCCAATTTGGATGCCATGATTTTGGTGTAATTACAGTCACATCCGCACCTGTGTCTACCAGGCCCTCCAGAACCAAGCCATTAATTCGAATTCTAAGCTTTGGCCTTTGTTCATTTATGGAAGTCTGCCAAAATATTTGTTTTATTGTGTTCTTTGTAAACTGTGATTCATCTATCAGAGCTGTTTTATCATCCATTGCAGTATCAGTTTTTACATTAGACATTGGTTTATTCAGTTGTCCTGGAGAGGAATGTCTTCCACAGTGGCTGGGAATGTTCTTACCACATTTGATTTGGGGGCCTGCAAGAGGCCCCCTGAGGCGTTTCCCGCTACTAAAGGGTTGCCTCGTATATCTATTTTTGATCTGCACTCACTGGTCCAATGTCGGCCTTTGCCACATCTTCTACATAATCCAGGAGGTGGTTGGGGTCTTCTGTTTAGGCTATTCCTAGAAGGAGTATTACTTCTAGGATTACCCCATGTACAGTTTTTACTTATATGACCTGGTGTACCACATTTAAAACATTTGGTACCACGGGGCCTTCTTACACCTCTGGGATTTGTCTCTCCTATCCAAGCCTCATTACTGTAGTTAAGAGATTCAACACTATTAGTATACTGAATCCATTCTTCCAAAGGAGCTGATCTGATCTTTAATGGTGTAAGTATTCTTTTGCATTCTGCATTAGCATTGTCGAATGCCAAGGACTCAGTTAATACTTTTCTTAATTCTTTATCTGATACAGCTTTTGTTATAGCTGTGTTCAGCCTTTGTAAAAAATCAGTGAAGGGTTCATGTGGTCCCTGAAATATCTTTGTGTATACCTCAGTTGCTTTTCCAGGTTCTGGAATTTTTTCCCAAGCATTTAGAGCTGCTGTACGGCATAGGGATATTGTATGCTCATCATAAATGGCTTGTACATTCCTGTCAGCGAAACATCCCTCACCAAGTATTTGATCTTGGGAGATCTCAAAACCTCTGAGTTTACCTTGTTGTTCTAAATTTCTTGCCTCTTCTCTCAACCAGCTTTTCCACTGTAACTGCTGGCTATATTCTAGAACAGCTGAAATTAACTGATGCCAGTCATCTGGAATGATTCTATGTGAGGTAGACCACGAATTTAACATCTGTTTTACATATGTGGAGTGTATCCCATATGTAACTACTGCTTCCTTTATATTTTTAAAGTCCCTTGTTGAAATTGGTTGTAATGTATATGTCGTATATGGCTCGGGGTGTGTGTCATCTGCTGGCTTCTCATGGATGATAACAGGATAAGCCATTGTATGAGAGCCATTTGGAGATGTTACAACCTGTATGGTCTTGCCCTTCTGCTTATTAGGTCCCTTGTCATGTTTATTTAGAGTTTCCTCCAGGGCTTGTAAACGAGCACCTAGGGTCTGTTCCAGGGAGTAAACCTCCTCTCTTGTAAGGGATTCCAGATTTTTCATGGAATCATGGAAGTTTTTATGTTCTTCTGAAACACATGATTCCATGGACCTTATCCTATCAAGTAATGATAATTTTTCTTCCTTATATATTGTCTGAGTAGCTACAACTTCACTCTGGAGAGTTAGTGTTCTATCCATTAAATACTCATATTTATTATCAATAAAAGCAATTTTGGGTACAAACTTGTTTTGTAAATTCTGGTTAGCAGATTCCAGAGAGAGAATCTTTTTATGTAAGTCCTGGCCAGCAGATTCCAGAGAAAGAATCTTTTTCTGTAAGCCTTCATTGCTATCTTTTAAAACCTGTAATTTCTGGTTAGCAGATTCCAGAAAGAGAATCTCTTTATGTAATTCCTGGTCAGCAGATTCCATAGACAGAATCATTTTCTGTAAGCATTCATTGCTAACTTTTAAAGCCTGTAAATCCTGGTTAGCAGATTCCAGAAAGAGAATCTTTTTCTGTAAGCCTTCATTGCTATCTTTTAAAACCTTTAATTCCTGGTTAGCAGATTAAAGAAAGAGAATCTTTTTATGTAAGTCCTAGTCAGCAGATTCCATAGACAGAATCTTTTTCTGTAAGCCTTCATTGTTATCTTTTAAAGCCTGTATCAGTCCCAATAATGACTCATCTTTGTTCTTATTATTAAACCAGTGTTTGAACACTGTGTGAATTATTACAATGAATGTCAAAATGGTACAGGCCAGATATGTCTTAGGGAGGTCGTATATTTCCAGGAAAATGTCATTCAGCATACAGGCAAAAAGGTTATTAAATTCTTTGAGGTAATGTTGTCAGCCATATTACAAGAATTACTCAAAATTTGTTAGTCAGTTTTAAGGTGTAAAATTATCAAGTACTTTTACTTGAAAGAAGCTTACCTTTATGTGGTTTTCAGGGGTGCAATAGCACTTTTCAGCCAGCAGGAGGCATTGGTATAGCTCCAAAGCAGGGCCTGCTGGCAACCTTGGCTGGTGGCAGCTGAAGGCAGGAGCCAAGATGGCGGGGAAATGGCACTCGGAGGAGTGGGAAGATCTCATTCACAGCGGTTTTTGCTGGTCTGGGGGATAAGCTAGGGAACTGAGTCTGGACTAGCTGCTCCCTTTTTCGGGAATGGAACCGTGTAGGTGACCCCTGGTTAAATGGAAATTTGCAGGCGGTTTTACGTACCCACCAGCCAGGGAGGAGGCTGAGGGAGGGAGCCGCCTAGCCCTTTGGAATTTGCCCCATATGAGCGCCAGATATTGGTTAAATTATTAAGGCCACTCCACGTAGTTAAAAGGGAGGTTTATTTTGTGGGGTAACTTACAAATGAAGGGGTAGGTTACAGGGTCTGGCAAAGGTATAGCGCAGTCCGGTGGTGTTCTCTGGAGAACTCTACTCGGTCTAACTCCAGCGTCCAGAGTCTGGGAACCAAGCGAGCTCTTCCTGATCCTTGGTCTTCTGCTTCCTCCTCCGCCCCGCCTTGTGGGCGTGACCATTACCGAAGCCTCAGTGTGGGTTGGAACTTCCAAGCCAATGATGGGATGGCAACCCACTACAGGGTTTCTCTGTATAATTTTGGTGCCTGTCCTGGAACTCACTCTGTAGAGGCAGCCTGGCCTCGAACTCACAGAGATCCACCTGGCTCTGCCTCCCGAGTCCTGGGATTAATGGCATGTGCCAGCCACCGCCCATCAAATGATTATTTTTATTTATTCTTCTTTCATACAATAAATCTCGATCAGAGTGTGCCCCCTCCACGTCCCCCCTCCTCCCCCATCCTTGATGGCTAAGGATGTTGAACATTTCTTGTTTTCATGTAAAATTTTATTTTATTTTACATCCCAGCTGCAGTTTCCCCTCCCCCTCTCCTCCCACCCCTCCCCCACCTCCCCTCTGTTCCCATCCCCCAATACACTCCTCTTCCATTTCTGTTTTAGGTAAGGACAGGTCTCCCATAGGTATCAACAAAACATCAAGTCACAGTAAGACTAAGCACCTCCCTCATGAATTGAGGCTGGGAAAGGTTGACCCAGTATGGGGAGTAGGGTCCCAAAAGCCAGTAACAGAGCTGGAGACAGCCCCTGCTCCCACTGTTAGGAGTCCCCAAGAAGACCAAGCTACACAACTGTCACATGTAAAGCAGAGTGCCTAGGCCAGTCCCAGGCAGGCTCCCTGGTTGTCACTCAGTCTCTGTAGCCCCCCATGAGCCACGGTTCATTGATTTTGTGAGTTTTCTTGTGGTGTCCTTGACCCCCTGGCTTCTATAATTGTTTATCCCCTCTTCTGTAGAAGTCTCCAAACTCCACCCAATGTTGGCCCGTGGGTCTGCATGTTTCCACCAGTTGGTGGATGGAGCGTCTCTGATGACAGTTGGGCTAGGCACCAACCTGGTCCCAGGAGAGCCAGTTCAGGTTCTGTATCGATGTTGGAGGACCTTGCTGGGGTCATTCTTTAGACTCCTGGAGGTTTCCCTTGCACCAGGTGTTTCTCCTGACCCTGAAATGGCCCCTTTCTAACAGTCTCTTTCAGTACTCTCCCCACTCTCTCCCCAACCTGATCCCTCAAGTTCCCACCCTACCTGCCCCTAGTCCACTCATGTAATCTCTATTTTCTTTGCTAGGGAGATCCAGGTACCCCCATGAACCCTCTTTGTTACCTAGTCTCTTGAGTCTGTGGATTGTAGCCAGTTTCCCTTCATTTTAACAGCTACTATCCACTTACAGTGAGGCCATGTCATCCTTGTCTCTCATGGTCTGGGTTCCCTCACTCAGGATGACTTTTTCTAGTTCCGTCCATTTGCCTTTCACACTTCCTGGTGTTCTTGTAAATACAGCACATTTTCTTTAATACATTCAGGCTGTGAGGGACATCTAGGTTGTTCCAGCTTCTGGCTGTTACAATAAAGCTGCTATGAACATAGTTGAACAAGTGTCCTTGTAGGATGATTGAGTGCTCCTTGGGTATTTGCCCAAGAGTGGTATAGCTGGGTATTGGGATAGATTGCTCCCAGTTTTTCTGAGAAACCACCACACTGACTTCCAAAGTGGCTTGCCAAGGTTACCTCCCACCAGCAATGGAGTTTACACTCCTCTCCAGGATGAGCTATCCCTTGTGGTTTTGATCAGAGCCATTCTGACAGGTGTAAGATGGAATCTCAGAGTTGTTTTGATTTGTCTTTCCTGATGGCTAAGGATGTTGAACAACTCCTTAAGTGTTTCTTGCCATTTGGGATCCTTCTGTGGAGAATTCTCTGTTTAGATCTGTACTCTATTTTTTAATGGGATTATTAGTTGATATCTAGTTTCTTAAGGTATTTATATATTTTGGAAATCAGTCCTCTGTGGGATGTGGGGTTGGTGAAGATATTTTCCCAATCAGTAGGCTGTCATTTTTACAGTGCCTTTGCCTTAAAAAGTTTTCAATTTCATGAGGTCCCATTTATTGTTGATCTTTTTTTTTTTTGAAGTTGCCTGGTGGGCATATCAATATTTATTGAAATACTGAAAAAATCCATTTTATTAAGAAATTCCTGGCAAGAACTGAAATGACAATATATTTTACTGATACAGTAAGAAAACGTCAAGTGTCCAACTTCACACTCTGAACATGGCATGGATACAAGTCCAAGGCAGCGGCAGAAAGCCATAACCCACAGATTCAGACAGTACCAGACTGTCTGTTTAAGTACCAGACTGTCTGTTTACAGAGACCAACTACAGGAAACCCAGCGCAGCTGAAGACCTTCCCACTCGAGTCTGCCTTTATTAGCAACTCCTGTCTTTGATAAGTTACCAACTGGCCAGCAATGCTAGCCCACACCTGCTTAACTGCTTCCATCCTCAGCCTGGATGTGGCTGTTGCCTGGCTTTCTAAGCAGTCTTGGGGTAAAAGCTACTAGGTTAACAACATAGCAGTATTTGACAATTTTAGGTTTCATATTCAGTGGGTAGTACAATATATTTAACATAAGGAAACATGGATTTTCAGTGTTAAAAACCCTCCAAATAACCATCCTCCTCACTTATACCCATGTTGACAGACAGGCTTGAGCTCTCTCATTAACCACTGATATCACCATGCCTTCCTTTTCCATGTGCTTTTAACTAACTATGATTTTAGTTGGGAGGAACCGCCATGCTTCTGTTTTATTTAATGCTTTGGATCTGAGCTCTGATTAATGACTTTCCATCCTTCATTGGACCACAAAATAACACTGAGAGTCAACGCCCAGCACAGCTCATGTGCATCCCTCATGACGATGGATATTAGAGGAGATTAGTAAATGTAATCATATAATCTTCTTTTACACACTGAAGTAATAAAATATCTTTGGTATACAACTTACAGTGTTTGGAAAGAAAAACCAGGTAAGATTCTGTCTTGTTAAAATGACTCCAAAACAAGAAAACCTACCAGTCACGTGATTCACAATGGATATTAAATAAACTACAGAAGGATAATGGGAATTTCTAGACATGTAATCAAGTGGATGATTTTAATCATTAAGACCTTTCTATACAGCTGGAGAGATGGCACAGAGGTAGAGTGCTGACTGCTCTTCCAAAGGTCCTGAGTTCAATTCCCAGCACACACATGGTAGCTCACAACCATCTGTAATAAGATCTGGCACCCTCTTCTGTATACATAAGAAATAAATAAAATAAATATTTAAAAAAAGAGCCTTCAATAAGACTGAACTATGTTCCTAACTTGAAGACATGCTATAATAAACACATATATGGTTTCTTCAGTCTTGGCTCTGTCTTATACAAAGGCAAACCCATGGAACAATAAATTAGCATCATAATTGTCTACAGTAGAAACAAGGCCAGAAACATTTGTGGAAAAAAATTAAGGGACTGGGAGATACTTTCATTTTCTACAATTTCTACAAGTGATTGTGCTGCTGATCTCAACAAATTACAGAAGAAATGAGAGTCTCACAGTCATAAGACAAAATGACAGCCTACAGAATGGGAAAAGATCTTCACCAACCCCACATCTGACAGAGGGCTGATATCCAAACTATATAAAGAACTCAAAAAGCTAGACTTCAAAATACTGAACAATCCAATAAAAAATGGGCTACAGCCGGGGGTGGTGGCGCAAGCCTGTAATCCCAGCACTCGGGAGGCAGAGGCAGGCGGATCTTTGTGAGTTCAAGGCCAGCCTGGTCTACTGAGTGAGATCCAGGAAAGGCGCAAAGCTACACAGAGAAACCCTGTCTTGAAAAACCAAAAAAAAAAAAAATTGGGCTACAGAGCTTAACAGAGAATTCTCAACAGAAGAATCTCAAATGGCTGAAAGATATTTAAAGAATTGCTCAACATCTTTAGTCATCAGGGAAATGCAAATCAAAACAACTCTGAGATACCATCTTTTTTTTTTTTTTCCACAAAAGGGTTTCTCTGTGTGGCTTTTCCTTTCCTGGAACTCACATTGGAGACCAGGCAGGCCACTAACTCACAAAGATCCACCTGCCTCTGCCTCCCAAGTGCTGGGATTAAAGGGTGTGCCACCATTGTCCTGAGATACCATCTTACACTTGTCAGAATGTAAGATCAAAAACACTGAAGACAGCTTATGTTGGAGAGGATGTGGAGCAAGGGGAACACTCCTCCACTGTTGGTTGGAATGCAAACTTGTACAGCCACTCTGGAAATCAGTATGACAGTTTCTCAGAAAACTGGGAATAAGTCTTCCTCAAGACCCAGCTACACCACTCTTGGGCATATAAAGGAATGCTCAATCTTACCACAAGGACACATGCTCAACTATGTTCATATCAGCACTATTAGTAATAGCCAGAACCCGGAAACAACCTAGATGCCCCTCAACTGAAGAATGGATAAAGAAAATGTGGCACATATATACAATGGAGTATTACTCAGCAGTAAAAACAATGATATCAAGAAATTTGCAGCCTTGTGGTGGTGGCTCATGCCTGTAATCCCAGCACTCTGGAGGCAGAGGCAGGCAGATCTCTGTGAGTTCAGGCCAGCCTGAGCTACACAGCGAGATCCAGGACAGCCTCCAAAGCTACACAGAGAAACCCTGTCTCGAAAACCAAAAAGAAAAAAAAAAGAAAGAAAGAAAGAAAGAAAGAAAGAAGAAAGAAAGAAAGAAAGAAGATTTGCAGGCAAATGGATGGAACTAGAAAATATCATCCTGAGTGAGGCGATCTAGACTCAGAAGGACAAACATAGTATGTACTCACTCATAAGCATACTAGATGTGAGGGAAGGGATGGCCAGACTGCAACCCACAGCTCCAGAGAGGCTAGCTACCAGGGAAAGACCCTAGGAGGGACACATGGATGACCCAGTGAGGGAGAAGTGGATGAGATCTACATGAGTGGACTGGGTGTGGGGGGTGGTGGTGGCAGAAGTTGAGGAATGGGGATGAGAACATAGGGAAATTGAGAGGATCTAGCTGGATCAGGGACAGAGTGGGACAGCAGGGGTGAAGATACCATGATAGAGGAGGACATCATGAGAAAGGGAGAGGCAGGGTGCTGGGGAGGCTCTCAGGAATCCACAGGATGACCCCACCTTGGTCTCCTGGCAGTGGTCCAGAGGGTGCCTGGACTGGTCTACTCTGGTGACTGGTCTAGCAAATACCCTGACTGTCATCACGGAGCCTTTGTCCAGTGACTGATGGAGGCAGATGCAGAGATCCAGGGCCAGGTGCCAGGCTGAGCTCTGGGAATCCAATTGAGAGAGGGAAGGGATTCTGCAGGTGAAAACGTCGAGATCATGACAGGAAGAAGTACAGAGATGACCAGCCACACTATGGGAGGCCCATGAACTGTAGATTAGTGGCTGAGGAGCCCCCATGGGACTGGACTAGGCCTCTGGATATGGAAGATGGTTGTTTGGCTCGAACTGTTTGGGAGCACCCAGGCAGGGGATCAGGATCCATCCCTGGTGCATGGGCAGGCTTCTGGGAATCTGGTGCCTGTGGTGTGATGCCTTGTGTGGCCTTGGTACAGTGGGAAGGGGCTTGGACCTGCCTAGGCTCAGTGTGCCCAGCTCTGCTGACTCCCCATGGGAGACCTTGATTTGGGGGATGTGGGGTGGCTAGGGAGGGAAGGCTGGGAGGTGGGAGGAGGTGGGATCTGTGGGTGGTATGTAGAGTGAGTAGAAAATTTCTTGATTAAGAAAAATGAAAAAAAAAAGAAATGAAGTCTCATTCTTGATTTTAGTGTCTCACAACTTACAGTAATTCAGCAGTTTAAAATAATTACTAACCAGAAAAAAATAACACTAAAGCAAAAGGGGCTGGAGAGATGGCTCAGAGGTTAAGAGCACCGACTGCTCTTCCAGAGGTCCTGAGTTCAATTCCCAGCACCTGCATGGTGCCTCACAACCATCTGTAATGAGATCTGGCACCCTCTTCTGTATACATAATAAATAAATAAATCTTTAAAAAATAAAAAGAAATGACTGCTTTTGCTCTCTTGTAGTATCAGAGTCCCTTCAACTCCCCCAGATCCTAAAGAATGTAAACACTGTACTTCGGTTGACTTTAAAGTACTGACACTTTATTTTCAACAACTGCTGATCCACATCTGCACAGCTAGCTCCCTTTCAGGACCAGGATGTGAGGCAAGGCTCCATCCCTGGCCATTGTGTGTTAATACAGACAGCATGTTCGGAGGGTGTGTTTGCCATCTCTGGGCTCCAGTAGTTTTGTTCTGCAGCAGACATTGGTCTATGACTTAGGCCATTGTCCTCTCTTCCATCGCCTTTGTAGATTTCGATGACTTACTGTCTCTCCAGACCATGAGAACCACTGCTTTTGCATCCCAAGTTTAGGAGGTGCTCTGTCCATGAACCTTGAGTCAACTGCCTCACAGCTCAGCCTTTCTTTTGTGGGGCATTGCCTAACATGCTTTGACTTTGCAGTTACTTACACTGTGACTTTTGACATCCCAGCAAAAGATGTTTAGTGTTTTATCTTTAAGTGAACTACAAACCCTGATGACTAAACAGACGGATGTATACTAACAAGCCTCTTAGCCAAAAATTCTTATGAAACCCAACCATGCCAAAGCCACATTTCAGCAACAATAGCAGAAATAATCTAACTTGCTTGCTAGGAGTATTTGCTTAAATTTATTTGATTTCCTTGAGTATTTATTAACTAATGCTTATATAGAGGAGGGATACTTTTTTTTTTTTAAATTACAAACACAGGACAAAACTTCAGAACGTATGTAAATGGCAAGCTGACATATTTATACATTG
>NW_023412151.1:0-2618 GCF_903995425.1 Onychomys torridus
TTCTGATACAGTAGTGCTCAAAAATAAAATTTAAGCAGAGAATTTCTAATTTTTTTTTTTTTTGTTTTTTTTTTTCGAGACAGAGTTTCTCTGTGTAGCTTTTGCCCCTTTATCTGGATCTTGCTCTGTAGACCAGGCTGGCCTCAAACTCAGAAAGATCCACCTAGCTCTGCCTCTCGAGTGTTGGGATTAAAGTCATGTGCCACCACACCACACGGCCTAATCATTTTATTACAGAAAATCCTGCTTCATTCTAGCACTAACAGCTCTCACTATTAATGAATAGAAAAGTAAACACTCACCTGCTCAGACCTCTGATAAACATCCATGTAGAGTGAAGCGCTAAAAAGCAGTTATAAGGAAGAAATATCATCAGCTTACTCTCTAGACCCATAATTATCATGTCATCTGTAGAGGACTTCTGACCTTGAGGTTGTTAAGAAGTTGTATCATCTAATGGAAAGTGAACTTCATAATTACAGGAAAACAGTGGAGTGGGAACAGCTGATCTCTGGTTTTCCCATGTGTGAGCTACTCTCCCAGGCCATATCTGTCCGTGTGGCTGAGCTGATCCCAGTCCTTGTGGACAAAACAAAAGGGGAAACTAATGATGTCCCATTTAAAAGAAGTAGAAAAACGTTTTTACTTTCCCAAGGTATCTTTCATGCCTTCCAAAACATTTCCTGATAGCCTCTATAGTTGCTTGATAGTATCTTCAGAGTCTCATCTGGAAATTATTAACAACTTTTGCTAACATTAGGAAATGGTCCAAACCAGTCACATAACCTTCAACCTACAGTCGGTCCTCCTATGGGATGTGCTGAGGTAACAGTGGCCTAGAGATTGAGAGACGGACTGATGACTGGTCTAGCCTAAAACCTTGGCAGGAGAGTAATCCCAACCCTGACACTGCTATGATCATCAGGACCCACAGGCTAGTTGACCCAGAGATCTGGGATAGAACCAAACATGACTGGAGAAAAAAAGTGTCAGTGTAATGATGCCTAAAATTATTGTGCTATGCACATAGATTGGTACCTAGTCCAATCGTCATCACAGAGGCTTCTTCCAGCAACTGATGGAAACAGATGCAGACCCACAACTAAACATAAGGCAGAAATGAAGAAGAAAAGAAAAGGAAACTTCTATAGCTAAAATCTGTGCTTTTGCTTATTCAAAGGGAAGTATTCAAAACTTTCTCATGATATGTAAAATAAACCCCAAAGCAGGGATTTTACGGTGGCTGGACAGGGACTAAGATATGAATCACAGGAAAGTTATCTAAATCGTATCAGAGCTGTGGTAGCTTACATGAGATATCCCCAGAGTCTTGGGCATTTGAACACTCAGATTCCATTTGATGTTGCTGTACAAATAAATGTGAAACATTTATTTATTTATTCTTTACTATTAAAAATTAAGAAGTAGGATATTGGGTGAGAACCTAAATGATCAGAGAAGTGAGAAGTAACTATTGATCTCTCTGTGTGTGTCTCTCTGTGTCTCTCTGTGTCTCTGTGTCTCTGTCTCTCTCTCTGTCTCTCTCTCTCTCTCTCTCTCTCTCTCTCTCTCTCTCTCTCTCTCTCTCTGTCTCTCTCTCTCTCTCATTCCTAGATCCCAAATGCTGAGACTCTAACTCCAGCCCACTACTGCCTGTGTCTTTCTATCTATTCTTGGTCTTACAATACCTCTATGTCTAATTTTGGTCAGCTAGTAGCTAGTTCCACCCTCTGATTCAAAGTTTATTGTCAGTCTCACTGGCATCAGAATGTAATCAAATTATCCCACAATATTTCCCCTTTTTTGTCTAATTAAAAATGGAAGGTTTTAACTCTAGCACAGTATAACTGGGTAAGAATTACATTCACAATGTCCAGTCCATTAACATTTGACAAAATCAGAAAAAATACTCCATTTTCTATTATATCTTTGTGAGTCCAAATGTTTGTACCTAATTTACTTTCTATCCTAACTTATATTACCAACCCAAAACTATTTTTTTTACCTCAAAACCTTTTCTTAGAGAAACAATTTAACTATGTCACTCAAACTTATACACTTTACACCACTTTTGTGAGTTTCTTTTTTTGAATTTGTTCACAAGGAAAACTATATCTATCTAGTCTTCAACTCCTTTAGAGACACAAGAAAGATATAATATTACCTGAGTAAACAGGAAGTGCAGAGCAAACAACTTCTGAAACTATAGAAATGACCAAGCATTTGGCTGCTTGGACAGTCATATATGGTTCCTCTGCAACGATGAGGCATCCTTCATTGACCTCCTGGCCTAGAATATCTGACACACTCTTCTATGAAGAATGATTTTTTTAAGGACTATCCTTCCTTGTCTTGGCAAAAATTGGTAGCCATATTTGGTGATTTCTGCTTGTCCAATTTGGACAGTATACTGTCAGTAGTTGAGGCAAGAGCAGTTTCTTGACCAGTGGCTAACTTTTGTCACAAAGAAATCAAGCTCCATGTGGAGGTTCTTTGATGCCCATCATCTTCTCTGAAGTAGATTTGTGCTGTCAAGAGCAAGACATACCTCATTGTCATGAAAAATCTTTGTTATTAAAAAATCTTAAATGCCATATTCTATAGGTCTCTGAAGTATT
>NW_023412152.1:0-6403 GCF_903995425.1 Onychomys torridus
GAACTCTCCAAGCAACTACAATACAAAACAATTTAATCCCAACCTTGATCAGAGTAGCTCTCATCCCAGGGATGCAAGGGTGGTTTAACATACTAAAATTCCCATCAATGTAATTATTGGCCATACAGAACCAAACTCAAAGAAAACAAAAAAAGCACTATGTCATATCTCACTAGATGCAGAAAAAGGCATTTGACAAAATCCATTCACCCTCTTCATGCATAAGTCTTGAGTGATCAGGAATACAGGGAACGCATTACCTTAAACATAACAAAGCCAATCTAACACAAAACCAACAGCCACATTCAAAATTAATATGGATGAGAAACTCAAAGGCAATTAGCCTAATAAATCAGAATAGGCAAGGCTTCCCCCTCTCCCCATACTTATTCAACTTATAAGTACTTTGAATTCTAGCCGAGCAATAAGACACTAGGTAGACGGAGATGCAAATAAAACTGGAAAGGGAAGAAGTCAATTCTCCTATTGGCAATAGATGACATGACAGTATACATGAGTGACCCCAAAAAATCAACCAAGGAACTGATACAGCTTATAAGCACCTTCAGCAACATAGCAGGATACAAGATCAACTCAAAAAAAATCAGTAACCCTCCTATGTACAATAGACAAACAGGCTGAGAAGGAAATCAGAGACACATCACCCTTTACAATAGCCACAAATGATATGAATACCTTGGGGTTACTCTAACTAAACATGTGAAGGACCTATATGAGAAGAACTTTTAGTCCCTAAAAAATGAAATTGAAGAAGATGTCAGAAAATGGAAAGATCTCCCATGCTCATGGATAGGCAGGATTAACATAGTAAAAATGGCGATCTTACCAAATGCAATGTACAGATTCAATGCAATCCCCATCAAATTACCAACAAAATTCTTCACAGACTTGGAAAGAATAATGCTCAACTTCATATGGAAAAACAAAAAACCCAGGATAGCCAAAAGAATCCTTTACAATAAAACAACCTCTGGAGGCATCACAATGCCCGAACTCAAGCTCTACTATAGAGCTACCGTAGTAAAAACAGCTTGGTACTGGCATAAAAACTGACATGTGGACCAATGGAATCGAATTGAAGACCCTGACATTAATCCGCACAACTATGAACATATAATTTTTTGACAAAGACGCCAAACCTGTTCAATGGAAAAAAGAAAGCACCTTCAACAAATGGTGCTGGCATAACTGGATGTCAACATGCAGAAGGCTGCAAATAGATTCATATCTGTCACCGTGCACAAAACTGAAGTCCAAGTGGATCAAAGACCTCAACATAAATCCAGTTACTCTGAACCTGATAGAAGAGAAAGTAGGAAGTAGTCCTGAACACATTGGCACCTGAGATCACTTTCTAAATATAACACCAGTAGCACAGACACTGAGAGAAACAATCAATCAATGGGACCTGTTGAAACTGAGAAGCTTTTGTAGAGCAAAGGACACAGTCAACAATACAAAGCAACAGCCTACAGAATGGGAAAAGGTCTTCACCAACCCCACATCTGACAGAGGGCTGATATCCAGAATATAAAGAACTCAAGAAATTAGACATCAAAATGCCCAACAGTCCAATTAAGAAGTGGGCTCTAGAACTAAACAGAGAATTCTCAACAGAGGAAGCTCAAACAGCTAAAAGACATTTAAAGAATTGCTCAACATCCCTGATTATCCTGGAAATGCAAATCAAAATGACTCTGTGATACCACCTTTCACTTGTCAGAATGTCTAAGATCAAAAACATTGAAGACAGCTTATGCTGGAACTCTCCTCCACTGCTGATGGGAATGCAAGCTTGTACAGCCACTTTGAAATCAATATGGTGCTTCCTTATAAAATTGGGAATCCATCTCCCCCAAGACCCAGCTGTAGCACTCTTGGGCATATACGCAAGGAATGCTCAATCATACCACAAGGGCATTTGCTCATCTATGTTCATAGCAGCATTGTTTGCATTAGCCAGAACTTGGAAACAACCTAGATGCCCTTCAACTTAAAAATGAATAAAGAAAATATGGTACTTATACACAATGGAGTACTCCTCAGCAGAGAAAAACAATGATATCATGAGGTTTGCAGGCAAATGGATGGATCTAGAAAAAATCATCCTGAGTGAGGTAACCCAGACTCAGAAGGATGAACATGGTATGTACTCACTCATAGTAGGATACTAGATGTAAAACAAAGATGACTAGACTGCTACATAACTCCAGGGAGGCTATCTAGAACGCGAGACCCTAGGAAAGACACAGGGATCGCCCAATGACAGAGAAATGGAGGAGATCTACATGAACAACCTGGATGACAGTGGGAGTAATGAAGGGCAAGATTTGAGGGAAAGAATGCTTAGGGGAGCAGGAGATCCCAGATGGATCAAAACTAGAAAGGGAGTACGAGGAATAACAGACTATGATAAATGATGACATGAGAACAGGAATAGGCAGAGTGCTGGAGAGGTCCCCAGAAATCCACAATGATACATCCTCTGCAGACTCCTGGCAATGGTTGAGAAAAAGCCTGATCTGACCTAGTCTGGTGATCAGATGGCCAAACACTCTAATGGTCGTGCTGGAACTCTCATCTAATAACAGATGGAAGTGGATGCAGAGATCCTCGGCCAGGCCCCAGGTGGAGTTCCAGGAGTCCATTTGTCAAGAAAGAGGAGGGACTGTAAGAATGTGAATTGTTGAGACCAAGATTGGAAAAGCACAGGGACAAATAGCCAAACTAATGGAAACACATGAATTATGAACCAAAGGCTGTGGAGCCCCCAGCTGGAACAGGCCCTCTGGATAAGTGAGACAATGGAATAGCTTGAACTGTTTGGGAGGCACCCAGGCAATGGGACCCGGTCCTGTCCTTAGTGCATGAGCTGGCTGTATAGAACCTTGGGCTTACACAGGGAGACTTTGCTCAGCCTCAAAGGAGGGGACTGGACCTGCCTGTACTGAATCCACCAGGTTGAATTGAATCCCCAGGGGAGTCTTTGCCCTTGAGGAGATGGCAATGGAGGGGAGGGGCTCGGGGGAAGGTATGATCGGGGGCAGGAGGGGGATGACAGGGGAACCCATGGCTGATGTGTAAAATTAAAACACAAATATCATAAGTTAAAAAAAAACAACAAATTGATAAAAGACCTACATAATGAAATTTATATTTTCAACGTTAAAAAAGGAAGTTATTATTACCAACAAATTAGGATATAAAGCAATGTAAGTAAGTAGCCATTACAATCAAACTTGTAGTCATACTAGGTATGTTTTCAAAGTTAAGCAGACATATATTTTATATAGACAGGTCATCTTCAAATCCTTCAGAGCTCTACAGAATATGGCATTTAAGATGTTTTAATAACATAGTTTTCTTCTTTTTTTATGACTATGAGACATGTCTGCTCCTGGTACCACCAATCTACTTCAGAGAAGATGGGCATTGAAGAACCTCTATATGGAGTTTATTTTCACTGTGGCAAAAGTTAGCCACTAGGCAAGAAAGTCACCTTGCATCAAGTATTGACAGTATGCTATCCAAAATGGACAAGCAGGACACAAAACAAAGGACTGCCAATCCTTGCCAAGACAAGGTAGGAAGGCTCTTTAGAAAACCCTGCTGCACAGATGAGTCTGTCAGATATGCTAAGCCTGTTGGCAAAAGATGATGCCCCAATGTTACAGAGAAACCTCGGGTGACTGTCCAGGTAGCTGGCTGTTTCTGTCATAACTCACATACTTTGGAAATCACTTGTTTGCACTTACTAGGTAATATTTTCCTTCTCAGGTCTCTGAGGGAGTTGAAGATTAGATAGTTGTAGTTATAGTTTTACTCAATGCCAATTCCAAAAAAGAAATAAGAGGTGTAAAGTGTATAAGTTTGAAAGACATAGAAGATTGTTTTCAGTTGGTAATACAAGTTAGGATAGAAAGTGAATTAGGTACATGTTGGATTTACCAAAATAGGATAGATAATGTAATATTTTCTCTGAATTTGTCAAATGCAAATGGACTAGACATCATTAATGTATGTCTTGCTTGTATATATTGCATATAGTTATTGTACTTATTACATATAATTTTTCTTATATTAATTATAATTTTTTATTGTTAACAGACAAAAAAGGGGAAATGTGGTGATACTTTATCTGTGTCCTCCCAATAAAGTTTATCTGAGGATCAGAGGAAAAGGCTAGCCACTATGTTAAACATAGAAGTCAGGTACATGTCTTTAATCCTATCACTCAGGAGGCAGGGATCTGTCTGGATCTCTGTGAGTTCAAGGCTACATTGGTAACAGAGCCAGGCATGGTGACACATGCCTTGTATTCCAACACTAGTTAACCATAAAGGTCTGGAGGTCTGTACAGATAGACAGGAAGTGACAGAGCTTGGCAGAAAGAGGAAGTGATGAAGCTGGGTGGAGAGAGGATTAATTCATAATTAAATAGTTCATAGCACATCATTTTTTTCCACATCAGAATCAAACTAAGTTTGAAAATATCTTATACTTGAAACAACATAATATGGAACAGTGGTTCTCAACCTTCCTAATGCTGTGAGCTTCCATACAGTTCCTCATTCTGTGGTGACCCCCAATCATAAAATCATTTTTGATGTTACTTTATAACTGTAATTTTGCTACTGTTATGAATTGTAATGTAAATAATTTTGGAGACAGGGGTTTGCCAAAGGAGTCACAATCCACAGATTGAGAACCACTGATACAGAATGATGTGAATTCTTCTTTCTCTGACTAAAATCTTTAGTGGTTTTATCAAACCTGGAAGAACATTTTTGTCCTTTCAGATCTAAGGATTAGAAAATGTTTATCTCCCTAAACAGCATATCAGTAGTTATTTGGTCATGTTTCAGCACATGCTTAATCGGTTCATTTTAATAATTCTGGGATGTGGCCGAGTAGTTGATTGTGAGATCAAAACCGGGACTAGGCTGAAAAACTTCACCTCAGAGGACATTGTCATTTTTTTGTCCAAAAAATTTGGGCAAAGCAATAGCCGACAGAATGTGAAACAATTTTTACCAAGTACATGCTTGATAGAAGGCTAATATCTAAAACATAAAGAACTAAAAAAATCTAGATATCAAGAAAACAAATAACCCAACTAAAAAAATGGGGCACAGATCTAAAGAAAGAATTCTCAATAGAGGAAACTCAAATGGCTGAAAAACATTTTTAAAATGTTCATCATTCTTTGCTCTCAGGGAAGTGCAAATCAAAATTACCTAGAGATTTCATCTTCTGCCTGTGTGAATGGCTAAGATCATAAAGTATGTGACAGCTCATGCTGGGAGGATACAGACTGTGGGCAATACTCATCCATTGCTGGTAGGAGTGCAAACTTGTACAGCCACTACAGAAATCAATGTGGTAGTTCCTTGGGAAAATAGGAATTGAGCTGCCTCAAGATCCAGCTATACTACTCTTTGGCATACACCAAAAGGATGCTTCATCCTACGCCTAGCTGGCTTTTTGGAGCCTAGTGCCTTTGGTGATAAACTGCACAGCCTTGGTGCAGGGAGGAGGAGCTTGCACCTGCCTCGACTGAATGTACCAGGCTCTGCTGATTCCCCATGGGAGACCTTGCCTTGGAGGAGGTTAGAATTGGGGGTGGGAAGAGGGAGGACAGGGGAATCTGTGGTATGTAAAATAAATAGAAAATCAATCAATCAATAAAAAACTGGCATATCCATGGGGAAAAAAAGAGGTCATGAATTTGAAAGGGAGTAGGGGTTGTGGGAAGAGTTGGGGAGAAGACTGAGGGGACAAATGATGTAAATACAGTTCTCATTCATGATATTCTCAAAACCATAAATTTTAAATTAAAAATCCTTATAAGGAAAATACAGATGGCATTATAATCCCTATGCTAAAGTAAAAACTATGAAAACCATCTGATTTATAAGTCATGCATTTAATCAGCATTGCACCTGGGTCTAGAGTCAGTTAGTGCTGAGGTTTTAGACTCAGGATTTGCCTAGTGTGTTACATATGTCTTAAAGAATACCTATAGGAAAAATAAACTAGCAAAGCCATAGATTTTAATAAAAATCTGATTTAAACCAAAGAAAGAATTTCAAACACAACTTGAACCTTGTTTACCGAATTGATCCATTTACTCCTCACTACTAATTTTTCTTTTCATAAGATCTTGTAATTTTCAAGGACTTTTGTATTTTCTTCCTCCCTCCCTCCTCCATCCCCTTCCTTCCTCTCTATCTTTAAATTGTTTCCATTTTACATACTTGTAGATGTAATAGTCTTATTAAATAAGAAACCAGAGCCAAATGCAGAGTTAACAAGCCCAAGTGGGCTGGGCGGTGGTGGCGCATGCCTTTAATCCCAGCACTCGGGAGGCAGAGGCAGGATG
>NW_023412153.1:0-7863 GCF_903995425.1 Onychomys torridus
AGAAAAAAAAGAAATGTGTTTCCTACTCATAAGGACCATATGTACTTCAACTCTGCTTATGAAACTGCAAACAAACCAAAGCTCCTCTTACATAAATGCTCTTTAATTAATAGTGAGAAATGCGTTGGGTTCCTGAACTGTGTAAAATCATTTGAGCCCATAATTCAGTGGGATTAACCTGAAATTAACTCTGCTTGAAGGAAGACACAGATCCTGGGGTTTAACTCCGTTTCTGAAGGGAAATTCAGACCAGTGTTCTCATCCATGAAACACACGCTGTTTTAATGCAAGATGCAAGCTCTGCTTTCTGGAGTCACCAATATAGCAAGAACTATGAGAATGCCCAGAAAAAAAGAACTGTGCTTCCTACTTATACGGACAATATGTAGTTCAACGCTGCTTACAAAACTGATAAAGAACCACAGCTCCCCTTACATAAATGCTCTTTAGTTAATAGTGAGAGACACGTTGGGTTCGTGAACTGTGTAAATCATTTGACCGCAAAATACACTGGGTTTACATAAATGCTCTTTAATTAATAGTGAGAAATGCGTTGGGTTCCTGAACTGTGTAAAATCATTTGAGCCCATAATTCAGTGGGATTACCTGAAATGAACTCTTGCTTGTAGGAAAACACAGATCCTGGGCTGTAACTCCGTTTCTGAAGGGAAATTCAGACTAGTGTTCTCATCCATGAAACACACGCTGATATTAACACAAGAAGCATGCTCTTCTTTCCAGCGTCTATAAACAGCAAGAAAAATGGAATGCCCAGAAAAAAAGAACTATGTTTCCTACTCATATGGGACCATATGTAGTGCAACTCTGCTTATGAAACTGATACAAAACCATAGCTCCTCTTACATAAATGTTCATTAAATAATAGTGAGAAACGGTTTGGTTCCTGAACTGTGTAAATTCATTTGGACCCCAAAATTCATACAGACCATATGTAGTTCAACTCTGCTTATGAAACTGATACAAAACACAGCTCCTATTCCATAAATGCTCTTTAGTTAATAGTGAGAATCGCGTTGTGTTTGTGAACTGTGTAAATTCATTTGAGACCAAAATTTACTGGGTTTACCATAAATGAACTCTTGCTTGTATGAAGACACAGATCCTGTGGTTTAACTCCATTTCTGAAGGGAAAATCAGTCCAGTATTCTCATCCCTGAAACACACTCTGATTTAAGGCAATAAGAATGCTCTTCCTAACAGAGTCTCCAATACAGCAAGAACCATGAGCATGCTCAGAAATAAAGAACTGTGTTTACTACTCATAAGGACCATATGTACTTCAACTCTGCTCATGAACTGATACAAACCATAGCTCCTCTTACATAAATGTTCATTAAATAATAGTGAGAAACGGTTTTGGTTCCTGAACTGTGTAAATTCATTTGACCCCAAAATTCCCTGGGTTTACCTGAAATGAACTATTGCTTGTAGGAACACACAGATCCTGGGGTTTAACTCCGTTTATGATGGGAAATTTCGACCAGAGTTCTCATCCATGAAACACACTCTGTTTTATCGCAGTAATCAAGTTCTTCCTTCCAGATTCTCCAATAAAGCAAGAAACATGAGCATGCCCAGAAAAAAGAACTGTGTTTCCTAATCATACTGACCATATGTAGTTCAACTCTGCTTATTAAACTGATACAAACCAGAGCTCCTCTTACATAAATGCTCTTTAGTTAATAGTGAGAAAACACGTTGATTTCGTGAACTGTGTAAAATCATTTGAGCCCAAAATTCACTGTGTTTACCAGAAATGAACTCTTGCTTGTAGGAAGACACAGATCCTGGTATTTAACTCCCTTCATGAAGGGAAATGTAGACCAGAGTTCTCATCCCTGAAAAACACTCTGTATTAAGGAAAGAAGCATGCTCTTCTTTCCAGCGTCTCCAATAGAGCAAGAAACATAAGCATGGCCCAGAAAAAAGAACTGTGTTTTCCCTATTCATAAAGACAATATGTAGTTCAACTCTGCTTATGAAACTGTTACAAAACACAGCTCCTATTACATAAATGCTCTTTAGTTAATAGTGGGAAACGCATTGGGTTCGTGAACTGTGTAAAATCATTTGGGCCCAAAATTCACTGGGTTTACCAGAAATGAACTCTTTCATGTAGGAAGACACAGATTCTGGGTCTTTAACTCCGTTTCTCAAGGGAAATTCAAACCAGTGTTCTCATCCTTGAAAACACACACTGTTTGCTTTGTTTAAGCTGAAAAGTGGCTGCGTTTGCCTGAAAGGAAAATCTTGCTTGTAGGAAGACACAGTACCTGGGATTTAACTCCATTTCTGAAGGGAAACACACAGCACAATTCTCATCCATGGAACACACTCTGCTTTAGAGCAAGAAGCCCGCTCTTGCTTTCTAGAGTCTCTAAGACAGCAGGAAACTGTGTGTGCTCAGAACAAAAGAACTTTGTGTCCTACACATATGGACCATATCTTGCTGTGGATACCGTTCTGTGTAAATAAAGTTCTGATTGGCCAGTTATCAGGCAGGAAGTATATGCGTGACAAGAGAGAAGGGAATTCTGGGAAGTAGAATGCTCGGGAGAGACACCACCAGCCTCCGCCATGGAAAGCGACATGTAAAGACAATGAAGCTTCATCGTTAACGAAGCTCACACGATTCTCTCTCTGAAGTGAAAAGGATTGGATGTTAGAGGACCTCTGGTTTCTATCAGTTTCAGAAGCAGGGTGGAACTAGATATGGTCCTTGTGTGCAGGACACACAGTTCTTTTGTTCTGAGCACACCCACGTTTCCTGCTGTCTTAGAGACACTAGAAAGCTAGAGCCTGCTTCTTCCTGTAAAGCAGAGTGTGTTCCATGGATGAGAATTGTGCTGTGGCTTTCCATACAGAAATGGAGTTTAATCCCAGGTTCTGTGTATTCCTACAAGGAAGACTTCATTTCAGGTAAACACAGCCACTTTTCAGCTACAACGAAGCTACATCAATCACAAAGCTCACATGTTTCTCGCTCTTAACTGAAAAGCCTTGGATGTTAGAGGACCTGTAGTTTGTATAAGTTTCATAAGCAGCATTGAACTAGATATGGTCCGTATGTGTAGGACACTCAGTTCTTTTGTTCTGAGCACACTCACGTTTCCTGCTGTCTTAGAGACTCTAGAAAGCAAGAGCGTGCTTCTTGCTCTAAAGCAGAGTATGTTTCATGGATGAGAATTTTGCTCTGTGTTTCCATACAGAAATGGAGTTAAATCCCAGGTTCTGTGTCTTCCTGCAAGCAAGACTTTCTTTCAGGTAAACGCAGTCACTTTTCAGCTCAAATGAAGCTACATCGTTCATGAATCTCACAGGTTTCACGCTCTTAACTGAAAAGGATTGGATGTTAGAGGACCTGTGGTTTGTATAAGTTTCATAAGCAGCATTGGAACTAGATATGGTCCGTATGTGTAGGACACTCAGTTCTTTTGTTCTGAGCACACTCACTTTTCTTGCTCTCTTAGAGACTCTAGAAAGAAAGAGCGTGCTTCTTGCTCTAAAGCAGAGTGTGTTTCTTGGATGAGAACTGTGCTGTGTGTTTCCCTTCAGAAATGGAGTGAAATCCCATTCTCTGTGTCTTCCTACAAGAAAGACTTCGTTTCAGGTAAACACTGCCACTTTTCAGCTGACACTAAGCTACATCATTCACGAAGCTCACAAGTTTCTCGCACTTAACTGAAAAGCCTGGGATGTTACAGGAGCTGTGGTTTGTATAAGTTTCAGAAGCAGCGTTGAACTAGATATGGTCCATATGTGTAGGACACACAGTTCTTTTTTGGTGAGCACACTCACGTTTCTTGCTGTCTTAGAGGCTCTAGAAAGCAAGAGCGTGCTTCTTGCTCTAAAGCAGAGTGTCTTTCTTGGACAAGAATTGTGCTGGGTTTTTCCCTTCACAAATGGAGTGAAATCCCAGGCTCTGTGTCTCCCTGCAAAGAAGTCATCCTTTCAGGAAAATGCAGTCCCTTTTCAGCTCAAATGAAGCTACATCGTTCACGAAGATCACACGTTTCTCGCTCTTAACAAAAAAGGATTGGATATTAGAGGACCTGTGGTTTCTATCAGTTTCAGAAGCAGAGTGGAACTAGATTTGGTCCGTGTGTGTAGGAAATACAGTTCTTTTTTTCTGAGCACACTCACGTTTCCTGCTGTTTTAGAGACTCTAGAAAGCTAGACTGTGCTTCTTACTCTAAAGCAAATGTGTTCCATGGATGAGAACTGTGCTGTGTCTTTTCCTTCAGAAATACAGTGGAATCCCTGGCTCTGTGTCTTCTTACAATCAAGACTTCTTTTCACATAATCGCAGTCACTTTCAGCTCAAACGAAGCTACATCCTTCAAGAAGCTCACACGTTTCTCGCTCTTAACAGAAAAGCCTTGGATGTTAGAGGACCTGTGGTTTGAATCAGTTTCAGAAGCAGAGTTGTACAAGATATGGTCCTTTTGTGTAGGAAACACAGTTCTTTTGTTCTGAGCACACCCACGTTTCCTGCTGTCTTAGAGAGTCTAGAAAGCAAGAGCGTGCTACTTGCTCTAAAGCAGAGTGTGTTTATTCAATGAGAACTGTGCTTTTTGTTTCCCTTCAGAAATGGAGTGAAATCCCAGTTCTGTGTCTTCCTACAAGGAAGACTTCGTTTCAGGTAAACACAGCCACTTTTCAATTAAACGAACCTAAATCGTTCACGAAGCTCACACATTTCTCGATCTTAACTGAAAAGCCTTGGATGTTAGAGGAGCTGTAGTTTGTATCAGTTTCAGAAGCAGAGTTGAACTAGATATGGTCCGTGTGTGTAGGAAACACAGTTCTTATGTTCTGAGCACACCCACGTTTCCTGCTGTCTTAGAGAGTCTAGAAAGCAAGAGCGTGCTACTTGCTCTAAAGCAGAGTGTGTTTATTCAATGAGAACTGTGCTTTTTCGTTTCCCTTCAGAAATGGAGTGAAATCCCAGTTCTGTGTCTTCCTACAAGGAAGACTTCGTTTCAGGTAAACACAGCCACTTTTTAGCTCAAACGAAGCTACATCATTCACGAAGCTCACATGTTTCTCGCTCTTAACTGAAAAGCCATGGATGTTACAGGACCTGTGGTTTGTATAAGTTACATAAGCAGCGTTGAACTAGATATGGTCCGTATGTGTAGGACACTCAGTTCTTTTGTTCTGAGCACACTCACGTTTCCTGCTGTCTTAGAGTCTCTAGAAAGCAAGAGCGTGCTTCTTGCTCTAAAGCAGAGTATGTTTCATGGATGAGAATTGTGCTATGTGTTTCCATACAAAAATGGAGTTAAATCCCATGTTCTGTGTCTTCCAGCAAGCAAGACTTCCTTTGAGGTAAACACAGTCACTTTTCAGCTCAAATGAAGCTACATCGTTCACGAATCTCACAGGTTTCTCGTTCTTAACTGAAAAGGATTGGATGTTAGAGGACCTGTGGTTTGTATCAGTTTCAGAAACAGAGTGGAAATAGATATGGTCCGTGTGTGTAGGAAATACAGTTCTTTTGTTCTGAGCACACTCATGTTTCCTGGTGTACTAGAGACCCTAGAAAGCAAGTGCGTGCTTCTTATTCTAAAGCACAATGTGTTCCATGGATGAGAACTGTGCTGTGTCTTTTCCATCAGAAATACAGTGGAATCCCTGGCTCTGTGTCTTCTTACAATCAAGACTTCTTTTCACGTAATCGCAGTCACTTTCAGCTCAAACGAAGCTACATCCTTCACGAAGCTCACACGTTTCTCGCTCTTAAGTGAAAAGCTTTGGATGTTAGAGGACCTGTGGTTTGAATCATTTTCAGAAGCAGAGTTGAACTAGATATGGTCCGTTTGTGTAGGACACACAGTTCTTTTTTTCTGAGCACACTCACTTTTCCTGCTATCTTAGAGATTCTAGAAAGCGAGAGCGTCCTTCTTGCTCTAAAGTAGAGTGTGTTTCTTGGATGAGAACTGTGCTGTGTGTTTCCCTTCAGAAATGGAGTGAAATCCCTAGGCTCTGTGTTTTCCTGCAAGCAAGACATCCTTTCAGGTAAATGCAGTCACTTTTCAGCTCAAATGAAGCTACATCGTTCACGAAGCTCACACATTTCGATTGAGTAGTCCAGGCAAGAACAGTTTTTTGCCCAAATGGCTATTTTTGCCAAGGTGAAGATAAACTCCATATGAAGTGTCTTCAATGCCCATCCTCCTCTCTGAAGTAAATCGGTGCTGCCAGGAGCAGACATGTCTCACTGTCCAGAAAGTCTAAATTTTAAAAGTATTTTAAATGCCATATTCTGTAGGTCTTTGAAGTATTTGAAGATTACCTATCTATCTGAAATATCTCTATGTATGTTTAGAAGACTTAACTAACATGGCTACAAGTATGATTATCATAAATGACTAATTATTAATCTATTTTTAATTATCCATTTTAATTTAAAATGAGCTATACAAACATAATACCTTAAACACAAGTAGAAATATATACATAGTATAACAAAATTAACTTTACGTTTGTATCAATAGACTAAAATATATACTAATGCAAAACATTTTTAACAAGTTGTTGCTCTTTAGAAGTAAGTTCCTTCCTTAATCTCCCCTTTCATCCTAATATATCTATATCATATCCCCTTTTCTTCTTTAGAAAGAGATCACATTTATAATCAACCTGCTTTAAAGAAAAATATTGTTTTTTCTCTGTCCCACACCAGAGGGCTCTTCTGATTTGGGACACAAGAATCTCTTAACCTTTTCTTTTAGCAATATGTCTGGGTTTAGAGAAGGAGTGAGCCAATTCCATCTCCAAAGCCAGCTTGATAATTTTGGGAATGTGGGCGTAGTTTCTCTTACTACTTCCTGCTGGAGGGGGGCGCTGTATCTTATGGGGACACAAAGAAAATTTTAGGATTATGGAATAGTCCATGAAGGTGAACCTCTGAGCCAGTTGCCTTGAAACCATTCTGGATGTTGGATCATCTGGACCATGGTGTCATTGGAGAGCTTTCAGGTGGTCTTGGCTGATCAAACCTGATGTATCTTAATCTGGAACAAATCCACAGCCTCTGGCTTTCTGTGGAAACAAAAGCAGAGACTCTTTTCCAAAGCAACATATCCTTATATCCAAAATTTGAAGTCAAGATACCTTTAAAATTTACATATTTGTTTAACTCAACAGCTTTTCTGATCAAATCTTTTTCTGCAGTTAAAAATCCCAAAGACAAGACAAACCAGATTCTCTGTGTAATATCCATCTTTGTAAGACAGAAACACCACTGTGGCTGCTGACTCCACCCACCTCAGTTTCCCAACATGGCGGTGATACAGTTTACCGCCAGCTCTGGGTCTGGAGCCATGTGTACCCTCAACTATCAGAAGCAGTTCTATCAAAGCAGTGCATAGCCTAGAAACTTTTTTTTTAAACTCGCAAAGGCTAAATCCACCACACAGCAGAGTAAAGTGCCACTTGTAGAATCCTCATTCCCGCCACACTGCAGGTCAGACGCACATGCCAGGAACCCGGATAGTAGCTCAAACCAGCAGGCTGCTGCTAACTTGAGAGAGACAACTAGGAAGTTGTTTTTAGCTCCGTTTTAGAATCTTTTTTCTCAGGCTTTAGGTGGAAACTCTTGCCAACACGTTGGGCTCCATTTGTAGTTGGAGTTTTTCTTACTGGCCCAGTCAGGACAAATCTCTCTCACCCACCAGGCCCACAGTCGCTCAGACCCAACCAAGAAAACACACAGAGACTTACGTTGTTTACAAACTGTATGGCCGTGGCAGGCTTCTTGTTATCTACTTCTTCTATCTTAAATTAACCCATTTCTGTTAGTCTATACTTTGCCACATGGCTCGTGGCTTACAGTGT